>NC_133492.1:253315-435427 GCF_025370935.1 Choristoneura fumiferana
ACTCTAACGTTAAGAGTTTAAACCTTCATCATCAGCTCATCAAACATGAGATGATGTCTGTCAGACGCAAATACTTAAATAACTCGAGATAATATATAAAAACCGTAATGCGTGCCTACAAAATTTGAGGTTGCCCTCGATTTCCTGAAATTCCGTCATCAGATTCTGATTTGTGACAATGGACTATCTCAGGAGTAGATATTATTTCGAATAAAAAATATTTAAAAAATCGGTCCACAATTGAGCGGAAATCGGAACAACATAAATAAATAATATATAAACGGGATGCATACCTCCTCATTTTTTTGAAGTCAGTTAAAGAGCTTTTTGCAGCGTACGTGCAGTATAAACTTTGAATTTGAAATTTTAGCTTTCTACAACCAGTAAACGCAAAATCCTGTTTTTCCCGTTCCATAAGAATTTCGGAAATGCTCTGTTAATGCTCCCCTACACTCCCCAAGAACACACTTGCCAAGTTTCAGCTATCTACGACCAGTAAAAAAGAAAATCACGTTTTTCCCTGTTCTGTGAATTTTGGACAGTCCCTCTCAGTGCTCCTCTACATTGCAAATTTCAGTTTCTACCAGTAAAACGAAAAGTCCCTTTTTTCCCTTCCGTGAGAATTTCGGCAAATTATCTCTTAATGTTCCACAATAATACTAATGCTTTAATGTAAAATTGCAATAATACTAACGATAAATCTGTTTTTCCGTTAACGTCAGAATTCGGGAAATCCTTTGTAGTGCTCCCTACACTCCTCCCCAAGAACCTAAATGCCAAATTTGAGTTTTCTACGATCAGTAAAACGAAAATCTCGTATTTTCCCGTTCCCGTTGGAATTTTGGAAAGTCCTCTCTTAACGCTTTCTACAATCCCAAGCAACCTACATGCCGAATTCAGCTTTCTAGGACATTAAAATGAAAGATCCTGTTTTTCCCTTCCCGTGGGAATTTTGGGAAATTATTTCTTAAGTTTTCTTCACTTCTCAAGCAACTTACATGCCAAATTGCAGACTTCTGCGACAGTAAAACGAAAAATCCCATTTTTCCCGTTCCGTCAGAACTTCGGAAATCCTTTTGTAGTCTTCCCTATACTCCTCAAGGAACCTATATGCAAAATATAAGTTTTCTAGGACCAGTAAAATGAAAAATCGATCCCGTTAAACTGAATATAAGTCCCGTTTTTTCCTTATCCCGTGGGATTTTCTCAAATTCCTTAAAACTGTTTTTTACTATTATAATCACCTACTTCTATGCCAAATTGAAGAGTCTAGTAATTATAGTTCATAGAATTCAGTTAAACTGAATAATAATATATAAATCCCGTTTTTCCTTACCCTTGGAATTTCCAAAAATCCTGAAATCGATGTTTTAATTTATGTAATACCTACTTGTGAATCAAATTTGAAGTCTAATATTACAATTACTGAGATAGGGTACTCGGAATCGAATATTAAATCCCGTTCTTTCCGTTACCGTTAGAATTTCCAAAATCCTTCCTTAGTGGATGCCTACATTGTATAAGGTATCTATGTGCAAAATTTCAAGTCTCTAGTCCAGTGGTTTGGGCTATGCGTTGAAATATCAACGATTGATTTTCGATTGACTTTGTCACCACATTACCCCTTTCAGGGGTGAATTCTCAAAAAACTGAAACACGTGTTTACTTATTTGTTGTTAGAATACTCCTGTGAAGTTCGAATAAAATAGTCTTACTAATCTTGTTTCCCCATACTAACTTTGGACCCCATTTCACCCCCTTAGAGGGAATTTTGAAAAATCCTTTCTTAGTGCACCCCTAGACCTTAAAGAAACCTACGTGCTAAATTTGAAATCCCTAGAACCAGCGGTTTGGGCTGTGCGTTGATACATCAGTCAATCACTTTTGCCTTTATATATATAGATGATCAAAATCAAAGCAATGCACTGAACGATCTCAATAAAACGTCAAATGGAACAGCTGCATACAACCATTACTAATAGCGTTCTACTTCCACATTTGTAGTTAAACAGAGACGGACAAAACGAATAGAAAAGAATTCACTATCGTCGGATTGAGAGACACCAGCAAAATTCAGGCATTTCCCTAATAACCTGGCAGGGAATGTCGGTATTTCGACCTATTCCGACCTAAATGACCTAAATGCGGAACGTTAATGTTAAGACTGGACTGTGGATAGCACTGCATATTATTGTTATGACTTGTTACTAGCTCTACAAATCTAAAAGAATTAACTACCTCTACAATGAATGCGACACCGGATTACTCAAGTTGAATTTATCAGACGTCATTTTATTTTGAATGGTTATCCTACTAATATTATCTCTCGCTGTCTCTCATTTGTAAATGCAAAAAGTTGACTGTTTCAATATATACCTACCTAGTTCATTACTCATAAATGGTTTAACATATTGGATTGGCACATAATAAATGAAATAAAAAAGGTTATATTTTTTATAGAAAATGGTTTGACCGTGTAGTTTGTAATTAACAAAAAGTGTAGTTATTTTAGTGATATAGTAGTAGCATAGTCCCCAGGCCCACAACATAGCGATCAACAATTCTTTGCAGCCTACAGATGATATTTCATACTTTTACTGTTCAATTGTTTTCAATTTATTCGAGAAATTACTATAAAAAAATATTAAACAACACTGATAATGAATCTACATCCTCAATTAAAGGAAAACATTAGTATTTATGTATAACGATGGTAGGAACAATTTATTGACATTAAAAAATTAGGTTATTAAAGTGGCTAGATTTCTTAGCAAGATGTCAACAAATCAAACAAAATGTTCGTAGTCACTTTATCTCTAGTGTTGTAGCCTTAACCACACTCCCTTTATCTCGTCACTATAGTGGATTATCCTACATCAATTAGTAGATATTTTCCAGCAATCCCTTGCAGACTCTGCCACATTATTTGCTGTGTAAATAAGGAACGCCATTTCTCGTGAATATTGCTCGGTCCGTACAAAGTTACGGCGGTTTTTTTATTGCAAAAATATTGGCCTTTATTTTTCGGCAATCGTAAAGAGAATACATTTTATTTACTGAATAGGATAAGATTTGGCGGTGACGTAATCTACTTCATATAAGTTGTCATTTTTGTTTTTATCTCTCATACGCGAAAGTGAGGCAATCATATCTAACAAGAGAGAGGAAATGTATACTTTTCTTCCCAAGGTACCTAGATATAGATTAAAAAATAAAAAGGCATTGGATGTCAGTGGAACACATACGTATTCAGCCTATACGGCATATACATGATATAATTATTGTGTTTTTTTCGTTATTAATTACTCATATTACAAATTTTATAATGCAAGTCAAATATTATTAAATTCTTTTCATTAGTTTCTTATGCAGACGTTAAAACAAAAGAGTTAGGAAATTGTTGAGAAAAAAATACAATTGGTAGGTATTTGTAATGGTATATGTCCACACAGCTTATCTCTGTACAGCTTAACTCCTTGGTTCAATTTGATAATGATAACTTACTAATTTTAGAAATAAATTGACTAAAATCTTATTTTATCTACTGTTGTCTCCAATCATTCAATAATTATTGCTAACATAAAGACAGTTGATTTTTTTAAATGACCACATTAACCTTCGACCTCTGCTTAAAAAAGATTCATTGTCTTTTATGAATTGTACAATTTTTTTCTATTTTTTTTATTCGTTACATTTTTCTCATATTATTTGTATTATGTATATTTTTTACTTTCCTTGTAGTCGAAATGAAATGCAGAGTGTTTCATCATCATCATCATCTCGCTATGCTCGGGCCAAGTTACCTCGTATGATATTGGTTCTTTTCCCCTTGTTGAACAATCTACCATTTTCATGTTTAGGAATGTGACTTGCAAACAGATTCACTATTTTAATTTTTTGGCTCACCCGCGACCATATAATAGCTACGTTTATGAAAAAAATGTGTGTTCAGTTCCTCCACCTCCACACTGTAAGAATACACACAAATCATACAAGCCCATCTATCACCACCACCACTACACTGACGCGTTCCGAACTCAACCAGAGCTCATCTTAAGAGCTACACAACGTTCACCATCCTACCAGGTGTTACTCTAATAATGAGTTTTCTAAATCTCCATCGATATTGAAATTAATTATTTATACTTTAAGAAGACAGTCATTTATCTAAGTAACCTATCTCCGATGATAAATGATCTGACCAAATTTATTGAACGGACTACCCCAAAACGTGTACATTGAATGGGTGAAACGTCAAGTATATCGGAAAGCCATTTGGGCCATTTGGGCCATAACGGGGAGATACGACTTCTAATGAATATCACTGGCCGAATTCTTGAATCTCTTAATGGCGGTAGGTATCGGATATTAATGACAATTAGAAAATACCAGTAAATACTGTTTCAGTAAAGCCTATAAAGTTAAGCCAGATGAAAATTTAATCGGTGAAATAAACTAAACCGACGAACTTTTGATCTCAGGTCTTGGATGTTTAATATGTATTTAATTAAGTATGTATTTATCTATATAAGTATATTTATGCGTTGCCTAGTATCCATTGTACAAGCTTTGCTTCGATTGAGATTAAGGTCAATTGGTGTCAAGTGTCCCATGATATTTATTAAATCAGGCCAAGATCCTCTATCTGGTCTTTCTTCTACTTTTCCTTCCAGCGTGTTTAAAGTGAAAATGACAAATGCACTCGAAGTCAAAGATATCTTCACGCTTTAGTAACCTTGTCATTGTATGCCATTTAACAATTTTATACTAAAGTTCAAACTTGAAGTGACAGCAAAAAGATACTAAAGTGTAAAAATATACTCAGCGGTACAAAATTTGGCCCATACCTTCTTCTTCTTCTTCTTCTCTTTTAAAATATGGCTTTTCTGTCCTAATTAATAGGACAATTCGCCAGTGTCAAGTTAAAATCTCTTTGAGAGGCACGATGTACGGTGATTGTAGTTTTGCAACTTGATAGTAAATTCCAGAAACCACGTGGAGACCACTTGCGCATTAAAAAATGTCAAACACGAGAGCAATATAGGATTTTGGGATCACTGTTCACTGTTAAGGTTAATCGCCGCATAAAACACTACCAAAATTATACTTCAACTAGCCAAAGAAACAGAAATAGAAAAAATTAGGTAGGTATTGTCTACATCCGCCATCTTCGAATGCTACAAATCGAATCGGCCATACCTGGTCACTGTATGCCATCTGACAACTTTATACTAATGTTCAAACATTAAGTGACAGCAAAAAGGTACTAAAGTGTAAATATATACTCAGCGATACAAAATTTGACCCACTCTACAAACAAAATTACCCGTTATGCACATAAAGTTATGCATTTAAGGCCAGATTTTTTGCCGCTGAGTATATTCTTACCCCTTATTCATAAAACTTAACAAGCCTATGTTAACTAACAAATGCTTTGTCCCTTTCTAACAAACACAAATGTTGAAATGACAGATAAGGACAAACGAATTTTAGCGGCATTTTAACTAAAATAGGTTTGATTGTCGTTTATGAATAAGGGGGTTAGACTATAACTTCGACTTCGTTATAACCCCTAACGTATTTCACGAAAATCCTTCCGAAAAACCGCAAAACTAGATGTTTTCACACAGATGATCATTGCAGGTGGCAAAGTCTTACCTTCTACGTCAAACGTAGCCCCTCTACGCCGTAGCTCGTAGCACGTAGCACTTGGTTTAAGGCTCGTTTATTTTAAAGTAGGAAATGAAACTGCATTTGAAATTAAGGCTGAATTTTTAACTGCCGCTGCCGTACGTGAAAAGCTTTCGCTTTACTTTAAAAACATGAAAATAATTATTTTAAAAATATACCTTGGTTTTTCTGGACTTTTTGAATCATTCTAAAAAGATGCTGAATCCTAATCCGAATATCCTAATTCCTAATACACACGTGACACAAACATCACGCCTGTATTCCCAAATGGGGTAGGCAGAGCACACGAAACGTTACCGCTTCGGAGCCACTTTTAGCAATTTTAGGTTTTAAATCTGACAAAAACGGTACAATAGTGACAGGTTGCTAGCCTGACGCTTATGGTATACCTTAACCTATATCCTCAGTCGCCTCTTACGACATCCACGGAAGAAATGGAGAGGTAATTCTAACACCACTAATTCACACTAATTCCTAATAATATGTTATCCTCCTAATGTCTAAGTGAAATTTTTGATAATAATATATGAACATCAAACTTTATGTCATATAAGATAGAGTTTGAAGTTCAAATTACAATAAGTCTTTTATAAAGGACTCTGAGTGTTAGGAGGAATGCAAAAGTTTGTATGTGTATGTGTACGTGTATGTGTGTGTACAGATCTATTCTCGGTTACGTTCGATCGTTCATATTTATCTTGATTTCCCAATTAGTTTCACTAAACTTCAGTTAGCAAAATACGACGGAATATTATTCACGACATCTGCATATTTGTTACTCCTTCTCGTTAAAAAGGCTGCATGGTTTTGGATGAAAATTGTTATTTAAATAGCTGGACGTCTGAACTAAATTATAGGTTTTTTTTGTTAGACTGGATGGAAAACGAGCGAGTGGGTCTCCTGATGGTAAGAGAACACCACCGCCCATAAACATCTGCAACACCAGGGGTATTGCAGATGCGTTGTCAACCTAAAGGCCTAAGATGGGATACCTCAAGTGCCAGTAATTTCACTCTCCGCGCCGAAACACAACAGTGCAAGCACTGCTGCTTCACGGCAGGATTAGCGAGCAAGATGGTGGTAGCAATCCAGGCGGACCTTGCACAAGGTCCTACCACCTGCATAGGCTACTTTTTACTTCGACATTCTTGCAAAAATTTGGCTAATTCCCGGAATTTCAATTCAACTGTCAAATCTAATGATTTACGCGTGCGAAGCCGGCGGTAAACACTACTTACCCGTATTTTTAACCCCCGACGCAAAAAGAGGGGTGTTATATTGTTATATATATTGACCGCTATGTGTGTTTGTATGTCTGTGTGTCTGTCTGTGGCATCGTAGATCTTAAACGAGGGGACCGATTAGCCCTGTGTTACGAAACCCCACAAATTTCGGCCATACTTAAAATGTATTGAGGTTACGGGAACAAAAACTCCTAGCTCTAACCCCAAAACGCCATTATGCGTGACGCAATCGATCAGCTGACCATGAGGTCGATGCCCTTTGGAAGTAGGTTGGGCTATGAAGTATAATGGAGTTTTTACAGTTTTTTATGAACTGAAACAATTACTTTGCTCATCCGCGACTTTAGGATAGCTATGTTTATGCAAGAAATGTGTGTTAATGCAGTTCCTCCACCTCCACACTGTAAGAACACACACAAACCCATATATCACCACAACAAAGTAACAACAAACAGAAAACAAACATCGCAAAGACGGCCGGACGCCCGGCTTGACGACTGGATGGCCAAGTGGTTAGAGAACCTGACTACGAAGCTGTCCCGGGTTCGATTCCCGGTCAGGACAGATAATTGTATGAATAATACGAATATTTGCTCTCGGGTTTTGGATGTTTAATATCTTTGTTTATCCGTTGCCTAGTATCCATAGTACCTACAAGCTTTGCTTAGTTTGAGACTAGGTCAATTGTGTCAAATGTCCCATGATATTTATTTATTTTATTTATTCAGGTATATTATTGGAAGTGCAAATGAGGCCAAAGGTGTATCTCACTGGTTCAGTAACAGCCTATCAGCTTAGTAGACTTTTAGTAATCCGCCCAGAGCGCCAAGCTAATTATTTTTTAAAGTCGCTAAAACTAATTTCATTAAGTTTGCCGAGTACAGTCTACAGTCTACATAAATATCTAATACTATTTCTAGGGCTGGAAGGACGTGTCAGATATTTTTTGCACGCTCCGCTGTGGCAGATATTAATGCTGGTGACTGTACGATCTATGTTTTAATTGCGTACTCCTGTTAAAGGCCTCATCTTATCTTCTATATCTTCTTATATATATAAAAGAAGAAACTGACTGACTTATAGATCAACGCACAGCCCAAACCGCTGGGTCTAGAAACTTGAAATTTGAAATATATGTTCCTTAATAGGTGTAGACGCGCACTAAGAAAGGATTTTTCGAAATTCCCACGGGATAGGGAATAAATGGGATTTATATTTTCACTTCAAAATGGCTCTATTTGCGTAACTATAATTATTAGAAACTTCAAATTTGGCATGCAAGTTAACAGCTAAAAACGGTTGTCAGGATTTCTCGAAATTCCCACGGGATAGTGAATAAATGGGATTTGTATTTTCACTTTCAATTATTGACCCTTTTACCGTAACTATAATTATTAGAGACTTCGAATTTGGTAAACAAGTAGGTAATACTAACAGCTAAAAACTATTTTCAGGATTTATCAAAATTCCCACGGGATAGGGAATAAAATGCGATTTATATTTTCACTTCAAAATGGCCCTATTTGCGTAACTATAATTATTAGAAACTTCAAATTTGGTATGCAGGTAGGTAAAAACTGTTTCAAAGATTTTCCGAATATCCCACGGGATAAAACGAATAAAGAGGATTTTATATACTTACCAACTGAATCAGAAAACGCATAAGCTAAACCTTTTATTGGGGACTGGGGATTTGGCAAACTGATGATGTTACCAGATGGTAACAATTATTTAGCAGTGACATCCTACTCATTCTGGTGAGGATCGTCTCCGTAGAAGGGAACTCCTCAAAAGTTGATGGCACACGCAAAAGACTTTACATGACTGTTAAATTTCAAAGAGCCTAGCCTAGTAGTAACTTACTTTAAGAAAAATTGCAAACTTTCCGCAGAATAAAAATAAGTTTCAACCGCGGGAACTTTAATTTCTCGGGATATAATCCTATATCGTGTATGAAGTGGCGGGCAAAAGAAACGTGTAGTATGTACTTTAACGTTTTCTAAAATTCCAACCCTGAATCAGCGAAGCAGGGTTTCAAAGTTGGTAAGAATCATAATTAATTACGTATGTAGGTCGATTTTTGTATTACAAAATTTGCACCATCTGTCTAAAAGAAAATCTGTCTGTATTTGTATTTCCATATAATCCTCCGAAAAATTAATCAAAACACGAAAAAAGGATCGCAGAAAGTAAATGTATTTTACTCCAAATTTAACGCGAGCGAAGCCGCGGGCAAAAGCTAGTTCTGTATAAGCAACTAACTGAATAAATACCATGCAGTTCAACCACTTTAATACGCACATAATCACGGTTATGGTATTTCTACAGTAAAGGAAAAATTTTATGGATGAATGACGAGGTAGGTATAAAGTCAGACTCATAAAAGCATTTAATTACATACTCGTAGCTAAGCCCAACATTCCAAAGTTAATATTTAATTACAACCATAGTATAAAGTAAGATGATGATATCCGCAGTAGAACTAAGGTTACCGACATAGCCCGAAGAATTGCGAAACTAAAGTGGCAGTGGGCGGGGCACATTGCTCGCAGAACTGATGGCCGATGGGGCCAGAAGGTTCTCGAATGGCGTCCGCGGACCGGGAGACGAGCTGTCGGTAGGCCTTCAACAAGATGGAGCGACGACTTGGTTAAGATCGCGGGATCGCGGTGGATGCGGAAAGCACAAGGCCGGTCTGAGTGGAGAGCCTTGGGGGAGGCCTATGTCCAGCAGTGGACGTCTTTCGGCTGACGTGATGATGATGATGATAGTATAAAGTATGAAGTCAGTGTGACATTACATTTTAAATACCACGAGCTTTACGTTAAAGGAAAACGTCGTGAGGGAACCTGCACGGGTCCATAGTGTCTGTGAAATTTTCTATCCGCATTAAGGCTGCATAAGAACTACGTCCAAATCCCTCTCATTCTGACAGTAGGCCTGTGCCCAGCAGAGGGATAAATGTAAGCCTTGATGTGATAACTAAAGTGCACAAAAAGAAACCCTTCTCTTCTTTTCACTTCATCATGTCAGCCGAAAGACGCTGCTGGACATAGGCCTCCCCCAAGGCTCTCCACTCAGACCGGTCTTGTGCTTTCCGCATCGAACGCGATCCCGCGATCTTAACCAGGTCGTCGCTCCATCTTGTTTAGAGGCCTCTGAGGCTCCGACGCCATTCGAGAACCTTCTGACCCCATCGGCCATCAGTCCTGCGAGCAAGCCCACTGCCACGGTTTAGCCGTTTTTGAGATATTGAACTTTGAAGTGACAAAGTCAGGGGTTTTCCAACTTTTTGCTGGTAAGGTTATTAGTAATTATGCCGTATTGCTCAATTCTGGAATGTAAAAATTATAGCAGGAAAAACAATCTTCCTAATGGAGGATTAACTACGTCATCGAGTAAGCGTACCGCCGCTTACCTGTGGCACGCACGCTGCACCTACATAGCACTTCCACTTGTTTTTATTTTTAACCCCCGACGCAAAAAGAGGTGTATTATAAGTTTGACCGCTATGTGTGTCTGTCTGTCTGTGGCACCGTAGCTCTTAAACAGGTGGACCGATTTGAATGCGGTTTTTTTCGTGATCCTCGCAATGCTGCCTCGCTGTGCATCTTCATTGCGCATCTTCCTCGAACGGCTACATAGCTTAGCATTAGTGGAAACGGTCACAGAGTTTTGTAGCGTAGCTTTCACATCCTCGAAGCATAGCTGCATAACATCTATGGTGGAAAGGCACCCTTAATCCGATTCCCAGCCTGTTTTCTTTACGCCCACGTTTTGCTTTTGGCAGGCGATTTCGGGCGGAGGCCAAACGCTCAAGCGAACTTTGGCACTGGTCTACAAAATTACTGTTATTTGTAAATCTAAACTAGAGCATATTAATTTAGCAATGTATCTAACAGGTTTATAGTACATTGTGTCTTAAGGGCGGTCAATAAGGAATTACGAACGAGAGTCTATAGAAGCCTGAAGTCGAAGACTGAGGGCTTTAATGAGTCGATTTTCGTAATTCTAGTACCGCCCGCGCGACATACAATGTTTTTCATCACATTTGCGAGTAAAATTTTATATTTGTAAAAGAAAAAATATAATTGTTCCAAATATTGGCGATACCTTAGGCTGCGCTCTTGGCAGCGCCGCCCTCCCCTCCCCCTCCCGCAGCATGTGCCTGAGCCGCATGTGCATGTGGTCCTGCAGCAGCGCGCGCAGCACCATCAGTACGGGCACCGACTCATTTACCGACCTTGGGCTTCATGACAAGACAATGTGTACGCGCAATGACTCATTTACCGACCACGGGTTTCATGACAAGCACATTAAGGTCGAGGGTTTTATTTGGGGGGTTGCAACCAAGGTATCCTTCATGTTTTGACGCTGTTTACGAGCAAGTGTGATGAAAAAGAAGTTAAGTAATAAACCAGGGATGAAATGGAGCCCCGTATCCGTAACCGAAACTATCGGATATCCGAAATAAAAAATTCGGATAGTTTCGTATAGGGGCAGTTTTTAAATGCGACATGTTATGACAGGTTTTGTTTTTGCCAAGCCGTCAGAACAGCCACGCGCGTCTACTGCATCTATTGTTTATTATTTCTATTGCTTAGTCGTTATTTATGACTCGTAACTATTAGGTACAATTGAAGTCAAGTCATTTTTATTCCTATTTGTATATTGAAAGAAAGAAAGGAAGAAAGAATTTATTTTAAATATAACAAGGTTACAATTTAGATTAATCAGCGGACTCCGCACTAGACTCTGGGCCTGTATCGCGGAGACCAGAGAGTTTACAATTTACAGCAGTTACTTAAGTAATTAAACTAATACTAAGTTGACACAAAGCAAATTCTTATATTACTTTTACACTTCCTTGAAAATCCAATATCCGTAACCGAAACCGAAACTATCGGATAATCCGCAATAATTTAATATCCGTAACCGTAACCGAAACCGGTATTATGTTTGATTTATATCCGTACCTATCCACATCCAGATCCGAAGTGTTATACCTATCCATAACATCCCTGTAATAAACTTAGGTACAGATGTAGTGATAATGTTTTGTCATCGTACTTTGTCGGTAAAGTTCGTATTTATCTTGCTGTGTCAACTAGCTTACTGAACTTTACTGGAGCTAATGGAGAATAAAAAGCCGTGGTGGCCTAGTAAAAGCCGTGGTGGCCTAGTGGTTTGACCTATCGCCTCTCAAACAGAGGGTCGTGGGTTCAAACCCCTGCTCGCACCTCTGAGTCGTCCAAATTCATGTGCGGAATTACATTTGAAATTTACCACGAGCTATGCGGTGAAGGAAAACATCGTGAGGAAACCTGCACAAACCTGCGAAGCAATTCAATGGTGCGTGTGCAGTTCCCAATCCGCACTGGGCCCGCGTGGGAACTATGGCCCAAGCCCTCTTGTTCTGAGAGGAGGCCTATGCCCAGCAGTGGGACGTATATAGGCTGGGATGATAAATGGAGAATAAATACGAAATTATCCGACAAAATACAATGGAAAAACATAATTCAATAGATCTGTAATGGTGGTTTCTTGATTCGCGAAATATCACGACTGGCTCATTTTTTTAACCCCCGACGCAAAAAGAGGGGTGTTATAAGTTAGACCGCTGTGTGTCTGTCTGTGGCACCGTAGCTCTTAAACGGGTTACTGATTTGAATGCGTTTTTTTATTTGAAATCAGGTTTTCTAGCGATGGTTCTTTGACATGTTTCATCAAAATCGGTTTAGCCGTTATTGAGATATTGAACTTTTAGGTGACAAAGTTTCCAACTTTTTGTTGTTTAGCTTATTTCATGGCAAATCTGAGAATTGTGCATGTCTGTCAAATATCTACCTACGAAACAAATTTTTTATGCTAAACTAGGTTTATCCCGCGGTAATTTAACATAGTAAAAGTGATCAAATATGCGAGTTTATATAAGTAAATTCAACGGAATAAACTATTAATGCTAATTAAATGAACCACATTGGAACCACACCAAAAGTATGCTTAAACATTTTGTATATTCAAATTATTTTATCTCATAGCCCATAGGGTACAAACAAACAAGTGGTAATAATATTGGCACGTCCTCATACACCAACCACTACTCATAGTTCCAATTTACTAACGTTGTTGTCAACTAACCCCCATTTAAATATAGAATCGCAAAGTTAAGAAATACCAGTGACGAAAAATGGTATCATTTTTTCCATACGAATTTCACTTTCACTGGTAGACAGCAGCGCCTATTTAACCGCACTGATAATTTTGTAACGCATGACCTTGTTAATCCAAAACGACGTATGTCTCTCACATTTTCATAATACACATACGCTGTTTTGTTGCAGAACGCACTTTGTGCCAAACCGTGACGGCGTACACGATGAAAAAAGGTCAAATGCCACTTGGTCATTACGCGGCTGAATAGACGCGGGCCCTGGCCTTTCATGACTGCGGCGAAACCTGAACTCATCTTTATCTACTATGACCTAAGAACTACTTTTAACTGTGGCTATTTTTTTTAAATAAAGATAGTTTGCGACTGGCCGCTTAGTGATAGGTTAATTTTAGCCGGTGTTTAATACTGGCTGGACCGATTGTCAGATTTGAAGAAATAAAAAACTTTTAGTCGATTAAATATTGCCCTAGAAGCTCTCGATACAAAGGCAACGGTACCTAATTCAATCGCGCTACGCTAAAATATTTTTCAGGGAAAATACAAAAAGCATTAACAACATAATTCTACATTTTGAAGAACAACAAAGCCTAAACTAATATTAAGAGCAACGTTTGATTAGGTCTTTATTTATATTCTGTTGATTGTGTAGCAGTCAAAAATACGTAATACCGTTCAAGTGCCTACACTTAAACTAGTTTGCCAACAAGCTGGTCAGACTCTAAACATTACTATAATTATTCAAATAAACTAGCAACCCCGCACTGTCAAATTTCTTACGATGCTGGCTTAAAAAACAAAGTTTCGAGGCCATAACATCTCAAAAAAAAATTGGACCCATGACAAGCGAGCGCAGGAAATCTCTAGGTCTCTCTATAGTTGCAATAACCGTAAAACAGCGATGGAATACCGGTTTTCATCGTTAAATAAGGATAACAACACCGTTTGTATGCCAGTAGTGTAGAAGGAACAATTTGGACGTCTAATATAGGAAGGTAGGATACAAGTAGCCGATCCTTGGCAGTATTAGTGCTTATAAAATTTCATGGTTTAGCATTACTTTCCCTAGTGTTGCCAGAAGGTAGAATTATTCTGTTTGGGTGCTCTTATACTAGGTATGTATTAATTTGTAAAATGGATAAACCTTAGAGTGATAGTTAGGGCTGGGTTATAATGACACTTAACTCAAAGTTACCTATAGTTAATTCTGATCCGTGCGATTCTGCCTTGCTTTGCAAAACAACTTAAAAGGAAGGAACCCTTATAGGATCGCCTTGTTGTTCGTCTGTCAAGACGCTTTATCTCAAGAACGCGTTGGGTTCAAGCTGAAATTAATATCAAATACTCAGATCTACTACTTATTCCTTGAAGCAGTAGAAACATCAAATTTCTAAGTCAATGCAATCGAAAGTTTTTTTATGTCAGTCTTTCAATGTCGGTATATTTTTTAAGTGACCTCACACTGCGCATATTTTGGTTAGGAGGGGTAGAGGGGGGCTCTGCTGACACTGCATTCGAACAATCGGTGCGGTCTTTACTTATCATTTAATTACTCGGCCAAACTCTGCGAAACGAACACCTGAACGAATAAGTTATTTATTCCTTTCTTTCTGCCGATTGTTTCTCGGCGAAACATTAGTTTTATACGATTAAATAACCTAACCATAAAAATGTCACTTGTAATACAAGCTTTTTTGCTGACTGTACTTGCATTGTTGCCCAAACTACATTTGCATACCAAATTTCAAGTCGATGCTATTAACCGTTGAAGTTCCGTCCTGCAGAGACGATCCTGGCTGGACTACTAGATTTATATTGTCACGCGATCTACTGTATTCCAAATTTTAAGTCAATCTGACTACTGGAATTTGATTCCAGACAGACAGACAGACAACGGGACAGGTAAAACTAAATAAAAGCTTGTAAAAACACGGCAAATGTAGCATGGCGTATAAATATGGCAGCTACTCGTATTAGTCAAGAACGTCCTTCTTGGCCGGACGCCAAACCGCAGTGTCCTGATTTTGATGCGGGATCACAACACTAGGGAAATTAATGTACAAAATTCAGTACATAAATTTAGTTGGATGTTTCTTTTAAAGTTCTAAATCATAAAACAAAATATTGGCTCCTATTCCGCGTGGCTGAGGCGCTTCGCTTCTTGGCGCAACTCTAACCTAACCCTAGGAGCGGCCACACCGCTGCTTAACCTTTTCGCCGCCACGTCAAATACAAACATATATACATCACCCATACGCCAGGCTTCTACATTGCAATGTCTGAAATTGAACCTTGACACAATTTAACGAAGGTTGCTTTTGCATTGAAGTAGTGGACGATATATCGGTCGTTGGCGTCAAACCGGCGGTACGTATATATACGAGTCGTTGGCGTGGGGCGTGGAAAAGGTTAAAAAACGGTGACGGTACGGAATCGCAGTGTCGTGCCGTAAACGTCACGACTTTTGGTTGAGAGCATGCGGTAAATTAAACTAAGCAAGAACTGCATGCAAGTTTCACTACATAGCGGTATTTGTTTGATCAACTAAATCCACTGTCCCTCAATAGTCTGCCATGTAATTAAACCCAACTTAACCTATTACGAGTATATTGGGATAATACCTAAGTCATAGAAATAGAGAAACAAGTGACCGTATCGTAACGCTCTGACGTTCGCGATCGCATTCTCCATCACTTTCTACCCTCATCCTTTACAGTGTGATAAAAATAAATTGTGATTTCAAGTGTGTTATAATCCATTCCAGTAACATTAAACTCTAAAAGATCACAGAAGCAGGGGTCCTAAACATTTTATGTAAAGACGTAAGTAATAACACTTATTTAATGAAAGAAGTAATAAGATGAAGTCATAATTTTATTTATTTTATGACAATAAGGTCTAAAGAATCGACTCACTGGACGAACAGGGAACCAGACAAAACAGATTGATGTAAACCATGAAAATAATACATTTCGAAAATGTTACTTTTCAGGAGAGCTATTTTAATTTGGAATATTTTCTTTCAGAAGGCATTTATATTAAATTAAAGAAAAACAAGTAAAAAATATTTAGCGCACACACAGCCAGCCAACGCCGACGCGATGGTGTAAGTAAACGGCGTCATAGAGAAGTACAGCCACCTGCATTAACATCTGCCACAACGGCACGTGCAAAAATATCTGTCATGGCCCTACCGGCCTTGAAATAGTGTCTTATAGATATTTATGGACGGTTTGTTGCGTCAGATATTGGTGGTGGTGACTACTTATACCATAATGTTACCATTAGTAGGTAGGTACATTTACAAGTGTCGACTACCAATGAGAATAGAGAATATTATTAAGTATGGACGACCAGATGGCCTAGTGGTTAGAGAACCTGACTACGAAGCTTGAGGTCCCGGGTTCGATTCCCGTGTCGGGGCAGATACTTGTATGAAAAATACGAATGTTTGTTCTCGGGTCTTAGGTGTTTACTATGTATTTAAGTATGTATCTATCTATATCATTATATTTATCCGTTGCTTAGTACCCATAACACAAGCTTTGCTAAGCTTACTTTCGGACTAGGTCAATTGGTGTGAATTGTCCCGTGATATTTATTTATTTATTTATGAATTTTTTTTTTGGAGTTTATGGCTTGGTAGAACTGATGAGATGTAGCGCAGAGCAGATTGCCGTAAGCGTATGTGGAAACAGGGTCAACGGAGGCAGTGGCTGCATAAATAATACTCCTGGTTGATTCGTCACAAATACAGCAGATAAATTTACTTTATAACAACGAACCATCAAAAGAAATAAACGGATTAATTTAACAACACGTCTGTGAGCGGTCGGTGTCAAAAAGGAAGGAGACGAGCAGAACCAGAGACAAAACTTAGTGTTGTCACACCACATGCAATAATCAAAGACAAGGTAGACTTATAAGAATGGTTTACACCTTTTTAACAAGAGCATGCATATTTTATTATGTTATGTAGAATCACCATTTGTCGAGTGGTGGGAAGTATTGAGAATCGATGAAGGAAAATTAATCAGATGTAAAATCTAGTACTTGGCACCTGGTCTGGCCTCATCTGTTAACTTGGCACACCAACTTGGCATTCCTGCAGAGCTAAAAGTGAAGACTGATTAGTACTTGAATTTAACACACATGCAACTCTGTCTAAACTTTGCCAAATTATTAAAAATTATGAGTTGGTTCATCGTGGTCATGAATAAGAGTAAAATATACTCCAAAGTGTTAATTAATAATTATTAAAGTGTTCACAAAAAATACTTATCGCTAAGACGCGCTACAGAAACCTGTTAAAAGTTCATATGAGACGCGAATGTACCGCACCGGTCACAGTATTACTTTAATAGTATTTTATGCAACTGTATCGTAATTGGGGTCCTTAAAACACGAGTGTGGGTTTATAGGGTCACATGAGTGTTTTAAGGCCTAATTACGTACAGTTGTATACAATATTTCATCTATATCCATATATTAAATCCTCTATCATGTGTTCCGCGAACCATTGAGAATGACCTGCATTAACGAGAACTAGGTAGGTATGTCTGACGACCTGCAGCTGCACGTGGTCGCGGCGCCAGTGCTGTAATGATGTATGAAATCTCATTACGATACAGCCGTGTTCATAATAGAATCCAATGTCGTAATGCTGGTCATTACCTATGGTTTTTGAACGCATAATTGAGGATTTACTATATGGGTGTAGATAAATAATTACTTATACACACAGCAGAACTAATAATTAATAATATGAGTTACCAAAGGGATACTGTTTGCAAGAAATTCATATTAGGGTGAATTTCGACAAGCTTAAAATTTACCTAATTTTGGTGGCTTTTTTTATTTTTGTTGTCCGAGTCAAAATGATATATCAACAATACGTTACAAGTCATAATAAATATTGTGTCGTAATGGCCCTTCATTATACATAGTAGTTTTGGAGATATTATGATTTTAGTAATTTGATTACCACCAAAATTGCTTGTACCCACCAAACTTAGATATATTGGCCACCAAAATTGCACATCTACACCAAAATTAGATGTACTTGTGCTAATTCAAGGTAAAAAAATATTTTTCTTGATCAAATTGTCTGCTGCATATAAAAAGAAAATAAATGTTTTATTAATCGTTTTAATTGTACCAAAATCTCTACGAAAATACAATGTTTAACTCGTAGTAACAAAATAGTACATTGTGTCTTAAGGGCGGTAAATAAGGAATTACGAACGAGAGTCTATTAGAAGCCCGAAGTCGATGATAATGCAATTATATTTTCATCACACTTGCTCTTAAACAATGTCGTAACATGCAGGCTACCATGGTTGCAACCCCCCAAATAAAACCCTCGACCTTAATGTGCTTGTCATGAAACCCGTGGTCGGTAAATGAGTCATTGCCGGTACTAATTTTCTTGTCATGAAGCCCAAGGTCGGTAAATGAGTGTGATACTGCATTGCGTGCTGGTCGTGCTGGCGTGCAGGAGCACGTCGGGCGCATGGTCAGGCTGGGGGAGGGCGGCGCGGAGGCTGGCGCTGCCAAGAGCGTAGTCAGCGGTATCGGCAATTTTTGAAAAAATATTAGTTTTTCTTTTACAAATATACAATTTTACTCGCAAATGTGATGAAAAACATTGTATGTCGCACGGGCGGTACTAGAATTACGAACATCGACTAACTAAAGCTCAGTCTTCGACTTCGGGCTTCTAATAGACTCTCGTTCGTAATTCCTTGTTTATCGCCCTTAAGACACAATGTACTATTCTTTTCGAGAACTTCTTCTCTTGATTGTTTTTTCTTGCGGTTAGCCATTCTAAAAAAAAATTAAGTTTTCAAAGTCAAAAGTCAAAGTCAAAATATCTGTATTCAATTTAGGCACAAGCACTTATGAATGTCAAAAAAAATCTACCACCGGTTCGGAAAAACCTCTGCTGAGAAGAATCCGGCAAGAAACTCAACGAGGTATTATTACAAATAGTGATATTTTATAATTTAGTTTTATAGTAAAGTAGGTATCTAAGTGTTTATATTTTACTTGAAATAAGTGCATTGAGTCAATAATGTTGTAAATGCAAAGTTTTAAATGTAAAAGGCTTAAAAATGAAATTATAATTATGTGGGTGGGCTTCAAATTACCACCAAAACCACCAAAATTGATCCACCAAAATTAGAAAAAGTGCATAAAAAAATGATTAAAAAAAAACCGTATCATTCACTTCCAATTTAACTTAATATTTTAAAAAGGAAGCTTTTAACACGCCTCGCATATATTTCATAAAAAAACAAGTATTGCTAAGTCATTAGTTACATACACCACCAAAATTGCATTAAAAAGTATTTTAACACACCAAAATTAGATATTTACGTGCTTGGCGGACAGATCCAGCAAAATATGGCACGTGTGTCATCGCTCAGTGCAGGAGCGGAACTAAACGCACAGGTTAACACACGTTTGTTGGTCTTATTACGTTTCGTTCGATCACAAAAACATCTTCAATATTTACCACCAAAATTGCCAATTTCACATGGACAACATTTAGTGCCTAGTTTTGAGTATAAATTCATGTACTAATATTTATTTATATATTCTTATAAGATACTTGAACTAATGAAGAATAAAATACAATGCATTTTTAGTTAAATAAATGGATGTTACGGTTCTATCATAGACATTCATCAAGAACAACGGATACTGGACGCCACACCAAAATTATAATTTGAATGAAAAAAAAATTTTTTAATAACCATTAATGACTTTTATAAAACTTTGCAATTTGGCTTAAGATAAAAAACTGTGTTTTCTTTTTAGAAAAAAAATTAAACCTCTAAAACAATTAGTCCACACCATTATTATCAGCTCTGCCGCCAAATTTTCTCGCTGAGATAATCACCCATTAATATCTACTCAAACAATATACCTATTGATCGTTGCGTAGAAATAAAATTAAATTAAAGACATGGTTTACGTAATAGATCTTAAATTTCTTAGATACAGCACGTTCGGCTAACAATATAGCATGAAAGTTTTTGAGCTACCTTTACACTGGCGTCACACGCCAGCAGCACTATGTTTACTGCATAGAGAAAACCATTTTATAAATAGAGAGATATTTTAGATCGGTCAGTATTAGAATGTCCAAAATCTATAAGACATCCGCATACGAAGATCTGTTCTTAGAAACCATGCCATCGATTTAAGTAACAAGAAAAACTACATTTATACATTTAAAAAAAACATGTACGTACTAAGGTCGGGAATCGAATCCGGATGTTTTGAAAAATAAAACTTATTTTAAGTATTAAAGATTATGAATTACAAGCCATTTTATTCATTCTTGATATTGCGTTTCATAAAGTTAACTTTTAATTACCTACTTTATCTCCAAGTGTTCTTTAACACTGTAAACTTTTTTTAGATTTCAAGCCAGCTAGGATAGAATATCGCAGTTGAACTCTTGACCACTTCGCGGTCGTTAGGCAAAATTCAAGTGACTTCAGGTAATCCAGCAGCCTTATTTGCGCTGTAGATGCAAACCTGAAGCCTTAGCGGGTCAGTAACGCCGAAAGTCTGGCTGGCGGCCAATGAACCTCGAGGCGATAACGCCAGCTGGCAGCGGGGCGGGTAGCGGAGCGGCGAGCGTGTTCGCTGTACAGTGGTACCACACAAGAACATGACATTACATGACAGCGGGATTTTGACATTAACTTATTCATTTAATTCATTCTACTTTTGAACCCCCGACGCAAAAAGAGGGATGTTATAAGTTTGACCGCTATGTGTGTCTGTCGGTGGCACAGTAGCTCTTAAACGGGTGGACCGATTTGAATGCGGTATTTTTTAATTTGATAGCAAGTTTTCGAGCGATGGTTCTTAGACATGTTTTTTCAAATTTGGTTCAGCCGTTTTTGAGATATTAAAAGAAAGAAAGAAAACTCTGAAGTGCCAAAGTCGGGGGTTTTCCGGGATAGAACTAACAAGCCCATTTGCTCGTTTTCCATTCCACGTCATAATCGTCACCATCTTCTCGTGCATCATGAGATAATTGGAATTTAATTTTCATGTTATTATTAATCTTATTTTTACCTTTGACGGTTTCAATATAAATTCTTATACTTAATTGACATTTATGTGAATAAATAAACTTAACTAATAACCCAAAACCAACTGAGAAACGTTGATAAACCAATTGTAATTTCTAAGTTCAATATTTCAAAAACGGCTGAACGGATTAAAACATAGCCAAAAACTACCGCAAAGAAACTAGCTTTCTCGTAAAAGAATCGTATCAAAATTGGTCCATCCGTTTGAAAGTTACGACGCCACAGACAGACGCATTGACGTCAAACTTATCGCGGGGTCCAAAATGTCCTTTTGCGATTACAAACTTACATTTGGAATGGAAGATTGGATTTTTTCCGCAACTGTGTTAATTATTTGCTTTACATTAGGTACTTTCACATGTACCTGTGCATTTCCAACCAACATCATCCATACTTCAGAGCAGGTTCTTTTGCGGCGAGTCTGTGCCCATAATTTTTATGCTCAATAGAAAAACTGCGAACTTTCTGAATAACGCGTAAAGTTTAAGCCAAATCGACCCGGAATATCGTTAATAAAGAAAAGTGGGTACTATAAATTACTCTTCCAAGTTTACTTTGTGTTTATTGGAGCGTAGTCGTATTTTTCTTTGTAATTGTTTGTATGTTGACGACATTATTAATGGCATTAATCCTTTGAGTCCTGTAGCCCTTTGGTTTCTACCACTGAAATTAAATTTTTATTAAGTATATCCCTTCCAATACATTTTCCTTGTGCCCGTGGTAAACTCTAGCGCGAAATGGTTCATTAATTTACCCATTATATTACACTAGTCTTTAGATTTAATTTTTAAGAAGCTAATGTACCTACAGATAATAACATTGGTATTGGTATTCCTATTTCCATGGAACAGCCCTAAATCTATCCAAAGAGAATCACTAATACATAACTTTTTAAACTCCGAAGCAAAGATAATCCCCAATCTGAAATTCGTACTACCTTGGCTCGGTCGCAAATACTTTTCAATTGTCTTTTTATAGCGCTTTAAAGCGTATTTTGCAATTGCTTCATCTTTTTATGGCATTCGGCGTAATTTACATTTTCCATTAGAGGGTACGGCAGGTAAAGTACTAAGTTTCTTTATATTTGCTGGCCGGCCGCAGTAGGCTGAACGGCTGCCGCCTTTGCCTAGTTCACCTCAATGACTGCAGCGTTCTAAATTTGAAATTCGTTGCAGTTCTTTCTTTCGAGAACTTTTGTTAAAAGTTTTACGTACGTTGAGTCGAACTAGCAGTTAGCTAAACAATTAAACGCGACTTAATCTCAATGCGTTATTTGATATTGGACATAACCTTAAGCTAAACAGTGAAGGAAAACATGGAGAGGTTACCTGCACATACCTGCGAAGAAACAGGCTCACTACTAGAACTAAGGCTCAAGCCCTTTCATGTTGAGAGCTGTACCCTAAAGATGATGGTGAATGATTTACTTAATAAATAGTATTATTTTGAAATATTATTTAGCTAAACTGAAACCGAAAATTGCAAAGGTTTTAAAATTAGGGTATTAATTTGTGAAGTAAACGTCACTAAAAATACCCCTAGGAACCGATTCCGATTAGTGTGGGGCCTGCGCAGTGGGGCGTTCAATACGTAGAACACTTTTTGTGGACGCCACTGTTGCTGAGGGACGACGCACATTATTTTCCGACGGGAATATTTTATAGGTACATTCAGCCAGTGTCTGCCTAAAAAATAGAACATCCTTATGAAAAAAAAGAATTCTCTTTTCAAATTTGATCACGACCACTTTGTCAGAGTGTAGTGCAGTGGTGGGTAAACTTTTTTCATATTATGGGGGGCCAGAAAGTTAGGTACAGATATTTAAGAGGAGGGCTAGAAATATTATTATACTAAAAAACACATTTTGTTTTGATTATTTTTAATCATACACACAGTCTAGATGGCTCTTTACTTAATCTATTATTTAGTCTGTTTTAGATACAGCAGGATCATCAAAATAAATAACCATCGCGACCCTTATTGTAGATACTTACTAAGTATTATTTATTTGGAATGATCGTCGGCGGGCCGAATTAACTTATTGATACTTTATATAACTTTATATATAGTACTTTGCCCATCACTGGTGTAGTGACTTAGATAGAAGATTCTACCTAGTTAACCATTGGTATAAAACGAAAAAAATCCGGTGTGGCACGAATATTAACCATAAATTTGTATCTTTTGCGAAAAACTTTCATACTTATTTTAACTAACTGGCTATTTAAGTCACCAACTTTTTGAATTTGACCTACTTACTACCAACACATTCATTATATAAAATTAGTCTAATTAAGGTTAGGAAGTTTTAGTAAAGCCTTTTTTGAAAATTCATATTCGATTTTCAAATAATATTTTCTTTGAGCAAAAATATGGAACATTTTGAATTATTATTAACTTGTAGTCAAAATACCACGCACAGGACTTATAACGCTAACACACACGAGTAATATTTACCTCGACGTTTTGGCAACATTACAGTGGCCGCGGTCACGAAGTAGACTAGGTAGGTAGGTAGAATTTAATAAGTTTTTTTTTTTAATCAGCGCCACGGCTTGCCGTGGCATTATGCTGTGCGAAGACTTGTTTAGCGTCATGTTTGTTTTGTATCTGGTCTATGTTTGTTTTTATGGCGTTAAATAAATGTATTTTCTTTCTTTCTTTCTTCTTTCTTTCAAATAGTACCGGCACTCGTATCCCGAACTACCCGCACTTGGTCATTTTTATTTGTCACCCCATCCCACATCATCATCATCATCGTGTGTGTTAGCGCTCTGTGCGTGGTATTTTGACTAAGAGTAAAAATCACGTTTTATTATTAACTTGATATTGCACTACAACAGTGTTGCCACTTGTTTCCAAGTGGTTCTATCTGAGGGTTCTATTTTACGTTAATTGTTTACGAACTTGCGTCAAAGTTCTCTATTAATTTTAAACTTACATTGAACGCAGAACTAGGGCACCAATTACTATTAGTTAATTAGATTGTGTATACAGGTGTCTCAGATCATGGGGTTTAAATGCAAGGTTCTATATCACTCGCATAAAGCAGCGTTTCCACCAGAGATGTGCTAGGATGTGTTTGAATATGTTTTTCATTAACCAATAGAAACGCTTCGTTTACCTCGCCTCGCTCCGCACAGCTGTTTCCACCAGAGATGTGCGTTGCGAGGATTTGTAAATGAAGCGATTCTATTGGTTAGTGAAAAACACATCCCTCGCAACACATCCTCGTACATTATTGGTGGAAACGCTGCTTAACTTGAGTACTTTTTTTCTGCAACTTTTTAAAAACATGTCCAGTGTTAATTTTTTTTTGCAATGCTAAATTCATTTTTATCTTAAAGAGATGTCAAATGTCAAATTATTTGAAGGCCCGCGTAATAAGGAAATTCTGCCCTCGTACAGTCACCAGCATTAATATCTGCCACAGTGGAGCGTGCAAAATTATCTGACACGTCCTTCCGGCCCTAGAAATAGAGTCGTATATCTAGCAGATATTTATGCACGCTTGTTGTGTCAGATATTGGTGCTGGTGACGAACCATGATACAGCAATAACGCTGAATACTGATTTAACGATTAAACGTTGCGAATCAATAAATTACCTAAATTCAAGTTATTTGAAAATATTAGAGAAAGAGAGAGAGAAGATATTACAAAACAAAAAAAGCTCAGTTTTGGGAGTAGAATCGAACCTTGCGTTTAAAGCCCCATTGTTAGAGACACCTGTAGTAATATATTCTGAGAACTGTCATCAGCACAAGTGGATGAGCCATTGTGGACACAATGACTCTACGGCCAAAATGATAAGATGTGTATGTATGTAGGTATATGTTTAAAATCTTTATTGCACATAAAACTAAAACAAAAATAAATACAAGTACACAGAAAGAAAGGAGAGCAAAGGCGAGCTTATCCCTTAAAAGGGATCTCTTCCAGCTAACCTAGTTAAGAGAACACAATTTTTTAAGAAGATATCGGCAAACAGTTATATTACATGCGGTAAAAAGGAAAACAGAAATATTCAAAAGAAAAGAAAATAACTACAAAATTATGTACGTTAAATTCAAAATAAAAACAAATTAAACATTCACAAAAGCGGCCACAGTCTCTCCTCAGGTGTCAGATGTGTAGTAGGTAGGTACCTTACCTACTTAATTTCAACAGAGTTAAGCTGGTACTGGTAGGTCGGTATGTCGTAACATTTTGCAACTAAGTATATGCTAACATAGCAAAATGTAAATGTAGCCAGAGCCACTGACCTTACAATAGCGCAATTTTTGCAGTTTCAGTTTTGGCCACATTTTGTTACATTATGTTTGTTTTATGTAAATGAAATTTTTATTAGGTAAGTAGCAAAAATGAAAAACAAAACCTTGTTCAAATTACGCTCGAAAAGGTAAGTAAATAAAATAAATATCATGGGACACTTGACACCAAAGAAAAGCTTGTACTATGTGTACTAGGCAACGGATAAACATACTTATCATCATCATCATCATCATCCCAGCCTATATACGTCCCACTGCTGGGCACAGGCCTCCTCTCAGAACAAGAGGGCTTGGGCCATAGTTCCCACGCGGGCCCAGTGCGGATTGGGAACTTCACACGCACCATTGAATTGCTTCGCAGGTTTGTGCAGGTTTCCTGACGATTTTTTCCTTCACCGACATACTTAGTGTGTAGATAAATACATACTTAAAAATACATAATAAGCATCCAAGACCCGAGAACAAACATTCGTATTATTCATACAAATATCTGCCCCGGCCGGGAATCGAACCCGGGACCTCAAGCTTCGTAGTCTAGACCTTAAGCTTCGCAAGTATCAAAATGTTTTGACTAGGTTAACTCATCAGCTCATCAATCACATCATCCCAGCATTGGATACTTTCCTCTGGCTAGGCACAGGGCTCCTCTCAGAATGTGAAGGCTAGGGCCGTAGTTCCCACGCGGGCCCAGTGCGCACTGAGAACTTCACACGCACCATTGATTAGCTTCGAAAGTTTGTGCGGGTTTTTAGGGTCGACGGAATACTCAAAACGTTTTGGTACTTGCGTAACTATTTATGAACCGTGTTTCACCATTTTTTTATTCTACTGGATGGTAAACAAGCAAGTGGGTCTCCTGATGGTAAGAGATCACCACCGCCCATAAACATCTGCAACGCCAGGGGTATTGCAGATGCGTTGCCAACCTAGAGGCCTAAGATGTGATACCTCAAGTGCCAGTAATTTCACCGGCTGTCTTACTCTCCACGCCGAAGCACAACAGTGCAAGCACGCTGCGTCACGGCAGGATTAACGAGCAAGATGGTGGTAGCTATCCGGGCGGACCTTGCACAAGACTTACTACTTGCTTTTAAGGGTAGCACTTCTCTGCAGCATTAACATATTATTAACACGATTCTTCAGAGGTAAGCGACCAGTAACTGCGGCATATTTAAATTTTACGACGCATATTCTTACAGCGTCGGTTTTCCAGGCATATCTACTGAAGAAAAAAGATTTCGGCGATACGAGAACCTGCTTATTTGAAGTCGGTTCAAAAGTCTACGTACAAGTTGTAGTGAATATTGTTTTCCCATCGTATTTTTTTTTATTCGACTTTATGGCAACGAGCAAGTGGGTCTCCTGATGGTAAGAGGTCACCACCGCCCATAGACACCAGCAAGACCAGGGGGATTGCAGGTGCGTTACCAACCTAGAGGCCTAAGATGGGATGGGTACTTTCTCGCAAAGTTCATAGGTACAGTCACCAGCATTAATATCTGCCACAGCGGAGCGTGCAAAAATATTTGACACGTCCTTCCGGCCCTAGAAATAGAGACGTATCAGATATTTATGCACGCTTGTTGTGTCAGATACTGGTGCTGGTGACTGTACCTATTTATCTTGCTGTCTCAACTGGCTTACTGAAGTTTACTGAATTTAATTGAGAAAGAAAGATATATACGAAGTTATCCGAAAAATACGATGAGAAAACATTATTTAATAGATCTTGTAAGTACTTATTACCTGGTGTTCAGCCGTTTTTGAACTGAAATGACAATGTCAAGGGGTATTGAACTACTCTAAATTGGTTGGATTATTAAATTTACATTCTGTAACGGCTGTATCGTTTTTAGGGTTCCGAAGCCAAAATGGCAAAAACGGAACCCTTATAGTTTCACCATGTCTGCTGTCTGGCTGTAATTTTGCACGAATATATATCGTCGTATCCTACGAAAAGAGCCACAATTACAAAATGCTCACTTTTCAGGAGAAGCATTTTTGTGTTTCTTTCAAAAGATAAGTAGCGAACTGATAATTATGCAATTAAATAATGTGTATTAGGGTTCTAGGGTACTGTTAAAACAAAAATTTATGTTCTTAATGATACATTATAGATCGATTTTGTCCTTTAAATCCTTTTTCGTCGGACTAAATGAGTTTTAAAGGGCCATAAGCTACGTTGTGCCTTTTATCGTCGAAAAATTCGAGGCCACAACTACCATTAGGACCAAATAGTAGTTGTTAAAATATTTGCGTTTCAACATTTTTTAATTTTAGTATTTTTCTTGTAATACAGAAAGATGTGGCAAATAACAAATATACATTTTTTTTATTTTCTAAGATTTTTTAAATCATAAAACGTACAGTAATTCTCTAAAATAAAACAAGTCCCATTTAAGGAAAGAAGGGAAACTAAAAACTTCTTAATTTTTCATAAACGAATAACTTTAAATTTCATCTTACTTCAGCAATAATAAAATAAGTAATATACTTCTGAGTTTGACATAATATAGTATTTTAATGTTATTTAATATGGTAGAAATCAATAGTTTATAAGTAAAATTTGCATGCTTGTTTAAGTAAAATGTACGCACTCAAATACGCGTCTCCAACTGTACTACAGTTTCGCAAATAAATATTCTTATTCTTCTTATTCTTATTCTTAAACTTAAAAAAAAAAAATAACTTCTGAAACTCAAAATATTCTCAACGCTCTTAATATAAAAATAAAATTGCACATTATTATTTACTCAGTCTTCAGTACTCATTGGAGGTCTTTCCTTATTCTTTCTCATCGTCTGTATCACCCGCAATAGCAACACCTTTCTCATGAGGTAATGATATAAAAAAGTCATTAAATTCTTCAGGGTTTTTTTATTTAGTTTTTTGATTAACTTTTCTTTTCTTTTCACTTTTATAGGGTCTGTGCTTACTCTTTTAATATTTGCAACTGCACTCCTTGTCCCTCTTTTCACCTTTTTTTTAAGTCGTTATTGTTTTCTAGTCTTCGCGAAAATCGTAATTAAGTATATTAATTGACAAATATTGGACAGCGTAAGTTAAGAAAATAAAGATTAACTACATTTTTTTAAAGACAACGTTTCACTATTTCTTATTATTTAAAGACTGTTACCCATAACATTAGCGGGCTTGATGTTTAAGCAAACCAAGTTTTGTCAGAAATACAACACATAAATAGAAGACAAATTGATAAATACCGAATTTTTTATAAAACTCAGATGCATTAAAAAGCAGTAGCCATCATCGTACAAATTAAACGAAAAAAATAAAATGTTGGTGATATAATTTTGGAAACTTTCCCGGAGTTAAACCGAAGTTTTTTTTCAACTTGAAAACCTTCAACTTCTCGCTACTACCATCTACCTTACCTACTGAAATATTTTTGCCTAATGTCACCGTCGAAAATAAAAATGTAGAAAATGTAGGATGCGCAATGATAAAGACGATTTTGGAGTTGTCGATTGTCGAGTTGATTTACTAGTAATTTCTTCTATCTGCATAACTATATCATCTAGAACTTCATTGGTTTCTTTTTGTTTTTCTACAAGGATAATATTTTCATTCTGACACGGAATTGAGCTAGACTCCAAAATTGTCTCTTAATCATTGCACATTCTACATTTTCGCCAGTTTTTTCTTCGGTGATGTCATCAGGCGAAAATAATTCAGCAGTAGCAGAAAGTTAAACGTTTTCAAGTTGACAAAAACTTCGGTGTGGCTCCGGGAAAGTTTCCAAAATTATATCACCAATATTTTTTTTCGTTTTATCTTGTAAAATGATGGCTACTGCTTTTTAATGCATCTGAGTTTTATTTTAAAATTCGGTCTTCATCAATTTGTTTTCTATTTATGTGTTGTAGCTCTGACAAAAATCTGCAATTAATTTGGTTTGTTTCAACATCAAGCCCGCTGTCAGGCAAAACATTGTTAATAATAAAACAGTCACAGAAACCATCCCGAATTTTATAAGAAATCATAAGAGAATAATATTCTAGCCTATTGACTGACTGACAAGAAATTAGAAGGTAAATAGATATAATAATGCCAAAATATACAGCGAAAAAGGCCTCAAGTGCCATAAGAACCCAAAAATCAGACATGCAAAATCACACGTTCAAAATAATTATTGTTATCAAAAAGCAATTATGTTCATTCCATGAAGCCGCAATGTTAATAAACCACCCAAATATATCTTTAAAAAGCAAATATTTAAGCAATAATTCAACAAAACATAATTCGTACATAGAAAAAGGACACTATCGAAATTGTGGCCACACATTTGCTATACAAATAAAATTGAGCTATTACGCGATAGAAGACCGCAGTAGCCGTTCGGGCTTTATTCTAGGTAATATTAACCACTTCATTAAATTGTACGAATTTCTACAATAAACTATGTAAATATATAAATAAGTAAACTAAAAAAAAAAATACAAAAGTAAACCTAAAATAAGTAATAAATAGGATCTGAACAATGCAAAAACTTTATAAATAAGTTTCGCTAAATTAACTTGGTGTTTTGTTCTCTCGTTCAGCGCCATCCTTTGTAACTATTTTCACTAATCTAAGTCCTCGACGATTTGTTTAATGGTTTTCATTGTCAATTAACAAAAAAATATACGATCTTACAAATTAAATAACCATTACGAATGCACGCCACTCTTCCGACGCTGTCCGCCGAGTACCGCAGAAACGGCGCTTGCGCCCCCTCCTCGCGCCCGCGTCGTTCCTTTTTGCACAGCGAATAAGGACAGCAGCGTACTTCTGGCTTTACTCCGCGTTAGAAGTGAGACATACGTAATTGTGGCTTTTTTTTAATATTTTTTTACTATTTAATAAAAAAATATTAAAATTATTATTTAAAGTTATAAACATGTATCTTGACGTGTAGAATTCAATTTTACAATAAAAACTAAAAGCCCCTATGGTGATAGTGGCTCTTATCGTAGGATACGACGATATGTATATGTAAACTATGCCGACAAAAAGGTACAATAAAAAAGTAATAAAAAAATTTTTTTAGGGTACCTCCCATAGACGTAAAGTGGGGGTGTTTTTTTTTCTCATCCAACCCAAAGTGTGGGGTATCCTTGGTCTTTTAAAACCATTAGGGGTTTGCTAAGACGATTTTTCGATTCAGCGATTTGTTTGCGAAATATTCAACTTTAAAGTGCAAATATTCATTAAAATCGAGCGTCCCCCCCCCCCTCCTCTAAAATCTAAACCAGTATATCAAACTTTGAAGGAAAACTATAACGGCTAAGTTTGCTTGAGAATTATTAGTAGTTTAAGAGTAAATAGCAGCCTATGGTATAAAATATACCTAAACTATGGAAGATTCCGTATAATATACGAAATTCTTAGAAGAATATACTTAATTTTTTCGTCATGGCTACGGAACCCTATTTCAGAACCCCCTTTCTAACAAACAGCAAAAAAAACTCGCTTACACGCGTGCGCGTGCGTTAGAGACCTAATGCCACAAACAAACTTATATAACACCCATCTGTTTGCACAGAGGGTTAAAAACGATAGTTTTGGTATCCCATCCCCTATCCCACAAATGCGAAAGTTTGTAAGTCTGTTTGTTACCTTATCACGTCTAAGCCGCTAAATCGATTTAGACGAAATTCGGTATGCAGATAATTTAAGTCCCGGGGACATGGCATAGTTTTTATCCCGTAAAATTGAATAGTTCCCACGGGATAGCAATAAACGAATTTTACGCGGACGGGGACGCGGGCAAAAGCTAGTCTATAATATATAGATTAGATAGTAAATATTATGTGGCAACACTACTTTAAGAGTCCCGTAGAATCACGCAGAAGCGTGAGATTGCGCGTCTCCAGTCGGATTATGTAAATGCATATTTTCATAATAATACGTAATGCTGCTTTGTTTTGCACTTTACGCGAACACACAGATATGACGATGAGAAATTTTAATTAAATTAATATGCGTGTGTCTTAAACGCCCTTATTTGAACATTAAATACGTTAGTAGGTAGGTATTCAAAATTTTACAGGCAGGCACTTTATATCAATTTAATCTCACTAATCATCATCATCATCATCATCCTAGCCTATATACGTCCCACTGCTGGGCACAGGCCTCCTCTCAGAACAAGAGGGCTTGGGCCATAGTTCCCACGCGGGCCCAGTGCGGATTGGGAACTTCACACGCACCATTGAATTGCTTCGCAGGTTTGTGCAGGTTTCCTCACGATGTTTTCCTTCACCGCATAGCTCGTGGTAAATTTCAAATGTAATTCCGCACATGAATTTGGAAAAACTCAGAGGTGCGAGCCGGGGTTTGAACCCACGACCCTCTGTTGTGAGAGCCGTGGTGGCCTAGTGGTTTGACCTATCGCCTCTCAAACAGAGGGTCGTGGGTTCAAACCCCGGCTCGCACCTCTGAGTTTTTCCAAATTCATGTGCGGAATCTCACTAATATTTAAATATAAATATATTATGTTATTATAATATCTACGAATTATTATGTGTGATTAGTGGCGCCATCTGCGTTTACGTGTACCTACGTTGCGACCAGTTGCGACCCTCATTTAGTGCAGCGGTTGCGGAAATTACGTGACCTTCAGGGATGCTACGAAACTCGAAACTCGAAGTTAGTGTCGTGCGGTCCCTCTGACACTTATACTATTTAATACGAGAGCGAGAGGGACGGTACGATACGAACTTCGAGTTTCGAGTTTCGTAGTAGCCCTTCTTATTTGCAGCATTATTCCAACATCTGAAGAGCTTTTATCAACTTTATTATTTTGTCAATAGTGTCATCATAAACGCGTATGGCTAATAAATCAGTATAGGTAGTATAGGTAGCATCTTTAGTTGGACATTACGTGATTTTTAATTAAATTACCCTGCTATTATTAACAGTTCATTTAACCCAAATTAAACCTAAGACTATTGACGCATTGACGCCATCTCTGTGGTGTCAGCTACAATACAGTGAAATAAAAATAGGTATTTGTAATTTCTTAAAAGAGATTGTTTAAATAATAAATGTAAAATAATAAGAATAATTATAACGTGCTCGTGCTCGTATCTTCACATTTCAAACAAAGCAATCTCCTACACTGCAAAATGCATTAGAATTAATGTTTCTACTTATGGCAACACTAAACTAAACCAGCGAAAAAAAAAGACTGACAACTAGCCAGCCAGTTTTCCGTCAGCGTATTATTTTAATGTCGTAAAATAGTTAATGTGCAATATTATAACTTTTCTATACTCCTTGTTAACTACAAAATATCGAGTGTTTACTAAAATGTGCAATAATTTACTGGTTTCATCGTAAAAAGTGAAAGAAATGTTCGGCCTCCATTGCTGCTTTGGACAATGTCGATTTATGGATCTGTGTACAACAGAACAAAACGAAAGTTGAGGAAGTGAATTTCGTAGCAATCGTTCTTAGACCACGTTTATTTATCAATAATGGCGCAGACGGTGAGAAGAGCTATCGAGGGGAGATATCCCTCGTGCTATATCCCAAAAAGATTAAAGGAACGGAAGGCAAAAGCTGGAATGCTGAGGTAAATAAATTACTATACGTTCATGCGCTCTTGAAATTAATTAGACAACTTACTTTTTTCTCCCAAAATTTTATGCAAGCTTAAGTTGAACGCATTTTTTTTCTTTTTAAACAGTTCTTTGTTACATTTGACCAAGGCTCAAGTCATTAAGCTTCTGCTAATTGTTTTTGCGATTTACATGTTTGTAGGTTTTCGTACGTCAGAATAAATAAATGGAACCATAATGATTTTTAGTAATTTGCACTGTCTTGTGTCTTTCTGTCCTTTTCTTGCAGTAAAGTCACTTCCATTCTGCTAGTAGTTCATTCTGTAGTGTTCAAAAACTCCTTTCATTTCAGAGTAAGCAGACCGGACAAGCCAGAAGACTTTGTATGTTACTCAGACAGTGATAGTGAAGAGGAGACTCCGTTCCAGCAGCATCGGATACTCACAACCTCGTACAACTTTGTGGATTATATCCGCTCTAGGGAAATTATGGCGCCAGAGGTGAGCATGGTGTTATTATTACAATTTCTTGACTGTTAGAACTATATTTTTAGTTTCTTTAGGTTTTAGAATAATAAGAGAACTAGAATAGATTGGTGCATATTATTTTAAGCCCCTTCTTGAGGCCCTCTTACACAAATTTCAAGATTATTCTATTAAACCAGAGATTCTTAACCTTTTATGGGTGATACCAGTAATGTAGGTCAAGTCAAGGCTGGCCAGTAAATGGGCAAATTTTGAAGTCTTAGTTGGCGCCAAGCAACTACTTTCAGAGGTAACTAACTACTAAAATTATACACAAAGAAGAAAGGCTGGCCGATCAACGCCTTAGCAGGCCTAGGTTTGACCAGCCTTAATTTTGGTTATAATTAAAGTGTTGAAATTTTAATTTGTATTTTTAAATTAGAGAAAAATATTTGATTCCTTTTATTTTAAGAATTTGTTACATTAAGGGGATCCCATGCCCCAATGACCTCTGATCTGAATTCCTTAGTTTTCTAATGAGTTTTGTAACTTATTATATTAACAACAACGGCTTTAAGCAATATAGTATCCCATATTTACTTCAAAGTTCATTGTCTTTGAGATATTTGGCATCAAAGTTGAACAATTTTAGGCCAAAAAACTGGTTTTCTGGCCATAACTTTTGTGTTAATTAGTTTCAAATGAAAACCCTCAACCAGTTCTTAGACACGTCAAAGACGAACCCAAATATGTAGATTTCATATATATAGATCTTTCACGTCAATAGAAATACGAAATAAGTGTTTTTTCAGACAATGTTTAAAAAAATCATACAAAATGAAGTATTCATTTTTTTTTTCAAAATCCGGTAGACAATAATGGAGATAAAAGATTGGAGAACCGATAGCCGTTTGACTTATAATTCTATTGTAGTGCAAAAGTAGAAGATACAATTCAAAGCTTGTCAAAAATCGATGAAAACCTCGGGTATCCCCTTAAAGAAATAACAAAGTGCACATTGCACATATGAAGGACTAATTTAGTTGTTTTGTTTGTTAATTTATCAGCCAGTATCTTATCTGGTGCATAAGTTAGATGCCCTTGGCTGATGCACCAAAATCTGACCTGATTAACTCAAAGTCACAACATTTATTGACATAAAAAAACACTACATTACAACAAAAACACAGTAAAAACATAAAGAGGAGAAGAGAGAACAATTAGAGACAACATAGATATTACATTACATACAAGGTGGGGATTTGATTTAAATAACTAAATGAGCTAATACTTCACTACCCCTCGATACTAACGCCATCTAGCGATGTTTCGCGTCAATTATATCATAATATTCATGATTTTTATGAGCTTTTATTTAATCCTTAATAAGGCCCCATTTATTGGAGCATACTACCACAATCAAAAGCAGCTATCGAATACCTACCTAACAAAGAATATTTTTAAAGCTAGTCGTATTTTCAATAATGATAATGGAAATTGTGACGTATTATGAAAGTAATAAGGTTCAGTTTCCAACTCAATGCAAGTGGTCGCTAAATCGCCTCTACCTTATTAAGGGTTAAAACTTGCCCTGTTTGCTGGTGGGTGAAATCTTGCAAGTTAATTTTGACCCACTTCCTATGATCGGATTGACTTGAAATTTGGTATACATAAGTTCCATGATAACGCAAGTACAATGTCGTTTTAAACTTTCGTGATTTTCACTCATAGTCAAAATACCACGCACAGGACTTATCACGAGTAATATGTACCTCGACGTTTCGGCAACATTACAGTGGCCGTGGTCACGAGTAGGCTCCAACAAACGTCGAGGTAAATATTACTCGTGTGTGTTAGCGTGATGTCCTGTGCGTGGTATTTTGACAACGCAAGTACAGTCAACACAAACTGCAGTCAGCAAAAAAAGTTTGAGTATTTCTCAAAAAGTGGTCCCGTCATGAAATTGTCAAGAAATTAGTTTTGTCAAGAAATTATTATTAACCCTAAGGGCGAGATCATAAAACAACTACATAAAACATCCAAAATTTCTTGACGTCAGCAAAACATCACGAAATCTTGTGAGGAAAAAATCATAATTTTGTAACTACATCAAAACTTTCTATTGGATGTTGGAAGATTATCTGACTTTTTATCACTTTTACCATAAGGTTTTGTATATATTTAAAAACAATATTACCTACTTATTTTTTGTGGTGAAATATCGTCAGGATTTTTTTTAAATAAGTGGTTAACTGAAAAATTTAAAAAAGGACAACTTTTTGAGAAATGAAACTTTAACAAAAACTTATTATTTGCTTCAGCCGAGGAGCGTGGACCCTCTGTACGCGACCCGGCACATGCTCACGCGCGACCTGTTCCGGGAAACTCCTCTGAACCTGGGCAACATGAACAAAGTGTTCTGCTCGCAGTGGCTGTCGGACAGGCAGGTCGTCTTCGGCACTAAGTGCAACAAGGTATGTTTAGGTTGGACAGGTTTTACAGGAGCTGGCACGAATGGATGGAAGGACTAAATAAAAATATCTGTGTGTTACCTAATTTAATATGCTTTACACAAATCGTCACTACTTAAAAAAAAACTCGTATCTCAAAGTAGATAATTTTTCTGAGTAGACATTATGTCAAGGTTCAATTTTGTTGACATATTGATTTTAGATACGAGATTTTTTCAAAGTAGTGACGAAATATAAAAATGACTTTTCAGTCAGTTGTCAATTATGTCTTAATAAATCAGTTATATGTTTAGTTTATAGTAATGACCCTTATCACTAATTAATTTGACGTAGTTAGGAGGAGCAATTAAATAAAACAAGTTTTTTTGAAATAAAAATGGAAGTTTTTTTTCATGCAGTAACAGTAACATAAATTTATTCAGTGTCAGCGGGCCCCAAATTAGGCAGTGCCTGTATCTTGGGTGCCCTGAACGGTTGGTACCTATTCCAAACAAAAACGAATTACTGTGTTCTTTCCTACACGGTGCTTAAAAGATACAGATAAACTAGGGTAATGATTGTGCAATCTAATATAAAAAACATGGTTTTTTTTCCAACCTTAGTGATAAGGCTATGTTTCCATTAGAGATGTGCGAGGATGTGTTACAAGGAATGTATTTTTCCGTTTACCTTTACTTGCCCGAATTTCACTTGCCATACCAACGTTTGTCATAAAATATATAGAACCATGCTGTTTTCAGGATTTTTTTTAATGTCATCATATAGATTGCAGTAGGTTAGGTGAGGTTAGTTTAATATCAACTCTGAAGAAATTACTTTTTCAGAAATAAATTACTTTATGGCAAATGAAAATTCTAGAAAACGATACATTCGGGCATATGATATTCGGGCAAACGATAGAGAACCGTATTTTTCATCACACTTGCTCGTAAACAGTGTCGTAACATGCAGGCTACCTTTCGACCTTAATTAATGTGCTTGTCATGAACATGAACCCGTGGTCGCTAAATGAGTTTGATCTTACCGCCCTTAAGACACAATGTTTTCATGAACCAATAGAAACGCTTCATTTACATGTCTAGTGGAAACAGCTGAGCGGAGCGAGGCGAGGTTAATGAGCGTTTCTATTGGTTCGTGACAAACACATTCCTCGCTTCCTCGCGCATCTCTGGTTTAAACAGAGCCTCAGTCTTGGTTGTTGTAATAGTTATGAGCAAGGTATTATTGTTCGCGTACTGGCAGTTAAAATGTCATATTGTTTGTGTGTTCCCAGTTGAAAGGTCATATTATTCAAGTGTTGCCAGTTAAAAACTCATATTGTTTGTGTGCTGCCAGTTAAAAGGCCATATTGTTCGTGTGTTGCCAGTTAAAAGATGTTATTTGGTCGGCAGTTAAAAGTGTACGACGTGCGCACGCGTTCGCTGGACGACATCCCGACGCTGCGGCCGCGCGCGCCGTGGGCCGGTGCCGACCACCAGACCGGCATTCACGCGTTGCAGATCAACCCCTCAAGGTAACCGCACATACCCGACTGCCCGAACGAGGGTTATGCTTTACGAGCGTAGGGAGCTTGTCTAATCTGAAATGACGCGCCCAACCATATAAGGCGCTAAGGTGGGAGCGAAGCGAAGTGTAGCCTTCTGAACCTAACCTATCTGAGTCGCTTCTGCTCCGAACCGTCGTGCTCGCTCGCTTCGCTCGCTCGCTGAAATCAAATGTTTTTTGCATTTGGCACGCATCATAATTGCTCCATCTAATATTAAATTAGTTAAGAGTGTTTCGATGAAATGTATTGTCATAGAAACGTATTATCTCGTACGAATTTCTGTGTATAAGAATTTTAGGAACTGAAACTTACGATGAACCAAAATTATAGTAAAAGCGATTCGATGAACGACTATGTCGATATAACAAATAAAATGAAGAAGTAAAATTCGGTGAGTTGATTCTTATGTAAAAGGTAATTCTAGCAATTGTATGAGCGATGAAACGAAGTTCGATAAATGATTCTTAAGTGATAACAAAATTCTGCGAATAGTGTTATGGGAAACGATAATCGATGAAACAATTTTTGGTAAAACAATGGATTACCTCTTTAACTACTTAGCCATTCGGTCGTCATAAGAGTGGTATTTATCGTTTACAGAACTCTATTGGCAACCGGAGCTCAGAATTCGTGTGAACTGGCCATCTACAGTTTGCCCACATTGGACCCTGTGTGTGTTGGTGAGGCTCACAAAGACTGGGTAAGTATCAGTCAGGAAAGAGAAAGAACTGTTAACAATTACATTGCTCACCCGTGATAAAGAGAGAAAGAGCTTGATTAGGGGTCCGTGCCATAACAGTAAAAGAGACAGGATAACGTCTGGTCTTGTCTCTCTGTCAGTAATTTTTTCTCAGCTAAATTGAGGTGAGTCTTCTTTTAAGTTGCTAATTTCTAAAAGTTTAGGGCTGTGCTGGTTTCCTCTCAACGAGTTTCTTTCGTAAGTGCTTCTTTGACCCCAGCTTTGGTTTCTGTGATATTCTAGATGTCGCTAGCAACGTGAGGTCCTTTGTATCCTAATCATATAAGGTTCTAAATCAGCCAACCGCAAGCAAGACTGGCGTCAAAAGGACCTCTAGCGATATTTCTCTTTTCAAGAAAAATAAATTCGAGACACTTGACACCAATTTACCTAGTTCCAAACTAAGCTAATCTTGCGTTATATGTACAAGGGAACATAACATACTACAAACCTTAACCCTCATTGAGTTACGATATTTTGACTTTGGACTTAACACCATTATTGTTATACTTACTATTGTTATGTGTCCATATCGGCTCGCATACTTATGGAAAGTACGAATCTATTGTTTGTCAGAAAGATCGTTTGTCATAACTATTTTTTCTCTGAATCCAATAATTGTTCAGAATTGTTATAAAACAAACCTAACCTAACCTATAGTTTTCTATAGGACCCATTTAAAAATTTCAGAAAAATTTAAGGTTTCAGTGGGAATGAAATTATGACAGACGATGATTCGGACAATAATTACGGTATGACTTGCGAAGAGTTTGCGAATATTGGTGCTTCCCTGTCCCATTTATTATACAGGTCTCTATTACACAGATCTTGGACATGTGCTGGCTGGATGACGAGTTCCTGGTGACGGGGTCGCGGGACTCCAAGCTGGCGCTGTGGCGCGCGCCGCCCGCGCCCCCGGACCCCGCGCCCGCACACGACTACATCACGCCCCTCGCCGTCAGGGAGTGCCGCTCTGGTCAGTGACGTCACATCACTAGTCTACCTTATCACTGTGCTGGGGCGACTGGTTCCAAGCTAGCGGTATAGCGACTACACCGCGCCAGAGAGTGCCGTTCAGGTCTGTTTTATCATATTTCTACCTCGTCACTATCGCTTGTGCTGGGACGACAGGTCCTAGTGACAAGGTGGTACGACTCCAAGCTAGTGCTGTGGCGACTACATCGCGCCTCTCGCCGTCAGAGAGTGCCGCTTGGGTCAGTATCTTCATATTACTACCTCATCACTCATCACTATCACCTGTACTGGGCCGACAGATTCTAGTCGTCACTAGACCCCGTCGTGTTGCAAGACTCCGAGCTAGCGCTGTGATGACTACATCACTGTTTTGCTGTGCGGGAGTGCCGCTCTGATCAGTATTCTGACATCACTACCTTCATTATCACATATACTGGGACGTCAGTTCCTAGTGACGGGGTCGCGATAATCCAAACTAGTGCTGTGGCGATTACATCGCTCACCTCACTATGCGCCAGTGCCTTTCGGATCACTAGTTTATCTACTTCATCAAATGTGCTGGGACCACAGATCTTAGTGACGGGGTCCGTGAGACTCCAAGCTAGCGCTGTAATGACTACGCCACTCTCCGTGCTGTGCGGGGGTGCTACTCGGGTTAATATCATCACATATGCTGTGATGACAGTCCTGGTCACGCAGTCGTGAGATTCCAAACGGGAGAAGTATGTCCCTCTGGGTTGAGGGTATATTTTCGTTGCTGGCTGCTGGACAGCGGATAAGAACGAATGCGAAGCGTTTTGTGCGCGACTTGGGCCATCGGCTCAGACAAAAAAAGGGAGGACCACCGCTCCGATTCATTTCTGGTGCATAAGCTGCTCGTAGCTATGCAACGTGGAAATGCCGCGAGCGTTATGGCCTCATTTGGGCTAGGAGTGGTAAAGGGCTGGTTAATTGACTCAATGAGGGCTATCGTTTTTTGTCTCACTAGATGGCGCACTGTTGCGTGAGGTTTTTAAGTATGGCTTTCAAAGTCTGTTATTACGGGCGTGAAAACAAAGTTTAGATTAAAATCATATTTAATACACCTTAAAACCGTACCATAAAAATATCGAGCATGCCACAGCGTTCCATAGTCCCCGTTTTGTTCTGAAAAAAGGGAGGACAAAGGTTTCCGAAAGACAAAACTGTCTCAAAACACAGACATTCATTGCCCCGGAACGCATATTTGCCATAATTAATTTCAGATATTGCAAAATATTCACAAAATTATTCTAATTATAAATAAACCCGCGTAGCTCACCCAAAAACTATGAGATTTGACATTTCGGAGACCTCACGCTACACTAGCGCCTCTAGCGGCGAATTCATACGCGATAGCCCTCATTGATAGTTTTGTAATAACTGCCTAAATCGATTTAGAAAAATACCAAATGTACTATTAATATAACGTGTTTTTCGTACTTAGGCCAGAAAGTCCGCGCGCTGACGTTCAACCCGCGTTGGCGCGAGATCGCCGCTTTGACCCTCAACGGGTACATCCACGTGTTCAACGCCGAGACGTTCAAACAGACGCTCAGCCGCAAGCTGCCGTCCTGCCAGGACCTCGTGTGTCTGGCCACACAGGTATCATCACCGTCCATCATTAAGAGCGTTTATACCTGCTGAGCTGGCAACGTTGCATTTTTGATAGTTTTTCTCGATTGTTCCAGAAAATTTAATGAATGTTGAAAATTTAATGACCCTATTAATATTATGAACTCATAAACCCACAGTCGTGTTTTAAGGACCCCTATTACGATACAGTTGCATAAAATACTATTAAACAGCGGTTTCCAGCTTTGAAGTTTGTATTGTTTGCAGGAGAGCGGCGTGTACGCGATCGGCTGCAAGTCGTACACGCTGCTGCTGGACTGCCGCACGCTGCAGTCCGTCAGGAAGATCACCTCCAGGTACAACGGCTGCGGGATACGCTCCGCCAGCTTCCGCGGGGACATGCTCACCATCGGCACCGGCCTAGGTAACGGGGGGGCACGGGGGGGGGGGACAGACATATACACAGCAGAAACAGACGCAGACAGACAGAGACAGATACACAGCGATACAGAAACAGACGCATACAAACAGAGACAGATACACAGCGATACAGAAACAGACGTAGACAGACAAAAACAGATGCAGAATTGCAGACAGACATATGCAGATACACAGAGATACAGAGACAGATACACAGAGACATACAGAGAAGCAAATTTTTCGTTGCATTTACCATTTCCTCTTTATGTAGGTTCGCTACTGATCCTCATACGACAACCACGACCCAAGAGTGTAGCTACTTAGAAGAGACTAGCATTTACTGAAATATTTGTAGATTAACTCCGTTTCACAATTCATTGATTAATTTTATGTGACGAATCTGTGACGCCATCTCTGTTTGTTTTGTCCGAATAGACGGAGACGGTATCACATTTATCTGTCAAATAAAATGAAACAGGCCCCTAGACTACATTTTGTACTGAAAGTTTAATTCCCCAGGTCTGCTTATGTTCTACGACATGCGAGCAGCGAAGTACTAGAAAGCCAAATACACTCATCGAAGACTGTCACTCTCAGAGCTTCCAGAGGCTACGTGGTAAGTGCATAGTGTTAAGTATTAAATTTCGATATGGTATCTATGACTACTATGGAGGAAAATACGTTTAGACCACTTTGCCAGCAGAAAATCTCTGCTTTTAAAGTATTGTATGGGAACCAGACGAACATTGTGAGATGGGGGAGTAGCTTCTCTGCTGTGTACACTGAATAACGGCGTGAGACAGGGAGGTTGACTTCTCCCAAGTTATTCAATTACATAAATGGCCTTATTGAGGAGCTCAGCAGTGCAGCGGTTGGATGTTCAGTCGGTGGCCATGTCATCAATAATATCAGCTATGCGGATGATATGTGTTGCTGAGTCCCTCGATTAGTGGTCTAAGGAAGCTAATCAGAATCTGTGAGCGGTATGCGTGGGCCATGGACTTAGATACAATACAAAGAAGAGTGAGTTGTTGCTTTTCAAGGCAGGCGTGAAAACGTATGAGACTGTTCCATCTATCGTACTTAACGGCGCTCCACTCAAACAGGTCAAAAGTTTAGTATCTGGTCACTGGGTCACCGATGCACTTACTGATGACATGGACATGGATCGAGAGGCAGAGCGTTGACTGTCAGGTGCAATATGCTGGCCCGCAGGTTGCTCGGTGTACAAATGATCAAAGTAACTCTTTTTAAGCCTACTGCCAGACTTTCTACACCTGCAGCTTGTGGTTCGCTTCGCACAAAAGTCATTCAATGCTCTAAAGTTCAATATAACAACACTTCAGGATGCTGTTGCGGCTGCCCCGTTCTGCAGTGCATCATGTTGCGGAGGCGCGTACTGTAGTTTTGGAGCCGTGATACGCAAACGAATATCATCAGCCATGGATAGTGAGGGGCAGCATAACAGCCTTCTATGTGCAATCGGAGATGTATCTTGTCCGATATTGCACCATTGGACCAAACACATGTTGTCAAAAATGCCTGGTGACAAATTTTGGAAATGTATTTCTTTTGACGTCAAGTCTGACCTGTAATTGTAATTTTAAGGTTTTATATATTTGACATTGATATAAATTTTTATTTTCAATTTAATTTTAAACATGTCTAACTTAGTTTTTAAGTGTGTATGTACTAACAAATGAATGGATCTATGTTGTCTGATAAATAAATAAATTATTAATTATTAATGCGCACTCTGTGGTCTCGACGCTCTCGATATAAACTGTCTGTGGCACTGACATATCTGTCAACTTTACTTTACTTTCTATGTACGCCATTGTGTTGTGTCTCTGCTGCTAATAAAACAATAAACTGTTACTGAAGTACTTTTTCGGACAACAATATCTCAACACAATGAAGTGGCAATGGGCAGGCCACATCGCTCGAAGAACAGATAACCGTTGGGGGAGAAAAGTCCTCGAGTGGCGATCACGAACCGGAAGACGAAGCGTTGGCAGGCCTCCTACCAGGTCCACTGACGACATCGTGAGAGTAGCAGGAAACCGGTGGATGCAAGTGGCGAGTTGTCGTTCATTGTGGCGTTCTAAGGGGGAGGCCTTTGTCCAGCAGTGGACGTCTTCGGGCTGATGATGATGATGATGATGATCTCATCACAAAGTTATCTAACATTACTCCACTCATGACTTTCATTAGAAATAAGCAGATGATTTGAATGATTGGTAGTAACTTCGCTGGTCAATTGTAGTGTTGTAGAGGTGTTCCTACATTCCTTCCTACTATGATACTTTTACTTTTTTTAAGGCCGGCAACAGACCAGTGACTATCCATGAGTTGTTGCTACTCATGAGCGGTGGTGATCATTTCCCATTTGATGACCAGCATGCTCGCTTGCCTCTCTCATAATAATAAATATCTGGGTGAAATAAGACCAAGCTAGATCGATTTTTCATCCCCGAAAATCCCTATGTGTATATCACATTTCATCGAAATCGTTGGAGCCGTTTCCGAGATACATATATATTATTATATATACAAGAATTGCTCGTTTAAAGGTATTAGATAGATAGATAGATAATAAAGACAACACTGGCACACTGGCTGGCACTTGGCGTTATTGGCATCTCCGTCGCTCGCGCTGGGAATGATAAAGTGCGTCCCTTTTGCGCAAATATACTGAGCGCACAAAATTTGGCCCACTCTACATACAAAATTACCTATTTATGCATACATTTGAGGACCAGGTTCTTTGCCGATCAGTATATTTATGCAAACAAGTCAGTGCGAACTCGTGTAAATAAATAACTAACTTTTGCCCGCGGCTTCGCCCGCGTGGAATTCTGTTATCGCGCGCTGTTCCCTCGGGAAATGTGCATTTTTCCGGGATAAAAAGTAGCCTATGTCACTCCCTGGCCCATAAACTATCTCTATGCCAAAAATCACGTCGATCCGTCGCTCCGGTTCGACGTGAAAGACGGACAAACATACACACAAACACACACTTTCGCATTTATAATATTAGTATGGATTGTAATATACTTCCTATTCCAGTTCCCAGACGAAGAGGCAGACGGCTTCAACCAAGTGAAATACGTACCAGCAATCTACACGCACTGCTACGACGAGAGCGGTACCCGCATCTTCACCGCCGGCGGCCCTCTGCCGGCGCCCCTCATCGGCAACTACGCCGGCATCTGGCAGTGATGTCATCGTGACAGTGATTGTGATAACGTAGTGCGGACATCGGTGTGTGATAGACATGTTAACATAAGTGATTGTGGAAGGTGCGAATCCGTTCTAAATAAGCGCTGATGCTGTGTCGCTTGTGCAAAGCGTATTCTCGTGTTCTTTGGACGCGTTATATGCAAAAGTAATAGTGAAGCAGTTAGAAGTAAAACATTTATTTGTGAGAAAAGTTACAACAGAAACCGAAGAATAAGGAAATATTGTCACAAAATCGCCCCAACTTAGTCTGTACGGCTGGCGCTGGTCTTCCATTGGGACTATTCAATCACCAATTCAATGAGTCTCCTCATTTAATAATTAAATTTATCAAGATCTCTGCGCGCTGAGTGGCCAGTAGAGACCGATATAGAAGGATTGCATAGACAGCAATATCAATGATGACTTCGCATTTCCACAACCACCGTCTAAAGTGTTGTATCCGGTTTAGAAGAAATATACTGTTGTAAACAGCCATCTTATGACACTCCAGTCGTTAGGCACCAACGATTATAGTGAATGTCATTCATATCAAAGACTCATTATTTCGTTGGGGGCCCTAAGCGCCGTTATATGAAAGACAGTGCTAAATACAGTCTAAAGCTGATGATGGAAACGGATGTTGGCCATTTTGTTTGAAATCTCTGGTAACTGCATACTTTAAAGACTAGAGTGTCAAAAAGTATGAATTGGATAAACTGCACTGATATGCTGTGGAAATGTGGGTAGTGGAGAGTTCGCGCTACGGGAACATCACGCGTTGTAGTTCGGACTCCTGTCTTGTGATGGGATAGATAAAATAATGATGTGATGGACAGTGTGTATTTATGATAAGGTAGTTCACGTTACATCTACGATGTATCTGTTGCGCAATTTGATATGGGTTGTGTTGAGCGTCCTATGACGTATGTATGGATTGGTGATGAGGTAGTGTTAAGTAGATTACGCCGGCATATTCGTAATGATATGATAGTGATTTCGAAATATGAACGCGTGATGTGGTAGTCTGTAATAGTTTGGTAACAAATATTCTATTGCCTTAAGAATGTTTCTTATTCGCATTGTGTCAATCAATTTTAAGGCAGCAGAAAGTCTGTGTGTATTTGTATTGTGTCTGTGAGTTAAATCCAATTTAGAGACGTCAATTATTATTTGAGCAATCAGTTTTTGGCCAGTATTCTACATATAAAAGTTTTCACTCATTCCAAAATGTACAGGAATAACCTGTGTTTAAAAGTTGAATATCGAAGCAAACGTCAGTAAAGCTACGGCCAAACGACGGATAATGTAACTCTAACGCAGGGTCTCTAAAGCCTCAAAGCGTTCCATACGTTTACTATTACATTGATCTTCTGTTCATATTTGATTGAACTGATCAGTCACTCACCAAGCACTCGCTATAGAAAATGACGAATCACGCACACACACACAAACATCACGCCTGTATTCCCAAATGGGGTAGGCAGAGCACACGAAACATACCGAACCGAATCACGCACCGTTATGCAAATAGATAGAAATTGATTTTATTCATGATCGAAGTACACCTTAGCCCTGACCTTAGTAGTCATGACTGTACACGACACCTTAAGGTGTTTAAAGGGTTAATAGAACTGGATAAGTAACCATTAAAGTTAATTGACGTCTTTAAGCGTACTGACTATAGTTGGAGTATAAGTTTGTGTTGGCATTATAGCGCTGTTAATTTACTAGATAGGCCAGTTCAACTAATTGTGATATTGCTAACGAAGCAATAAGTACCGGCTAGTGACTTTTGTAAACTTGTTACTGACTAACCTAACCAACAAAAAGTTGGAAAACCCCCGACAAAACCGCATTCAAATCGGTTCACCCGTTTAAGAGCTACGGTGCCACAGACAGACACATATAGCGGTCAAACTTAAATACCGAGAAACGTGTGTTACAATTTGACCGTTAATTCTAACCTTAAATTAAACGGAGTATAGTTCATTGCATTCATAGGTCTATTGGTTCGTAACGAAGCATTCCTCCCACGCAACACATACTCACACATGTCTGGTGGAATGGAAACGCAGCCTAAAACCTGCGAATATACCGTACCGTAAGGCTACCGTATGGCGTATTCTGCCGTAATATTCTGAAACAATTTGTAGACACTATACAAATAAAATTAATTGGTAAATCGGAAAATAAACGCATTTTACAAGTTTACAATAGTCAATAGTCACCAGCCTCATCCTTTTGTCTCAGCCTTATTTATTACCGAGCCCAAGGTATGCTAGCAAATCGTAAATACAAACTGAGACATGGATGCACAGAAAAACCAGAGAAAGAGACCAGCACTGGAAATCGAACCCAGGTCCTCAGCATTCCGTGCTGCGTGCTATAACCCCTACACCACTGCTGGACAGGAATCTAGACACGAATTTTTCCTATGCATACATATCTCAGGTTGCTTATTTCTACTATGCTACTTAAGCAGCAGCACTAGCGACATCTATGTTGCGTCGACAGACGTCACATTCTTTCGGAACTAACCGCTCACCCAGACAAGAGATGTCGCTAAGCAATCAAATTATGATTGCTACCCGGGATACCCGTAAAAGTAACAAATTTGGAATTTAAATAAAAAATAAAAAAAGATTCCAAAAAATCAATCATAGTATGCTAGCAAATAAAATCTCAAAAGTTCGCTGCCCCTGACTGAAACCAAATCTACATTTAAAAAATAAATGCTAATTTATTTTTGCTGTAAGTCATAAACATTTTTTGCTAAGGTTTTTGATTTCAAACGAATGGTTGCTTTGGCATCTGGCTAGTGCTCTCACTAACTAACTCATTAGTCTAATGCCCGCCTTACGCTCTGGACTCCGTATGGACTCGGTTTAACTTGCAACAACTAACTCTATAGAGGTTTTTTCCAGCCAATCGTTATACAGTCAAGTGTAAAAATATGAACTTATTCAAAGTTTCAAAATTAAGTAACCACACTTATTCCGACGCAATAAGGCACGCAGAAAAGATACTTATTTTTGCACTTGACTGTACGTTAAACTGAGACCGTATGGTGCCAGCTTCGTGGTTGTATATTCAGTGTTCTAGCTGCATTTTTTCCTCTTTACCATTTCGACAAATATTACTAAAAAATATGATGCTAATGGATATTTTTTTATGAAAACTTAAGACAATACCGATGCTAAATCTAGTATGATCAAAATTCTTGCGACTTGTCCTTCCGTTGTGCTAAAAAACGTGGAATGGTAATGGCATTTAGCCGAGCGGTAATCGTTCGAATATTCGACCTCCGGCAGTGAAAGGTGGGCGGACACATTCGCCTGTCGTCGTTCTTTACTATTCATATTTAATTTTCTAGATTTTTTACTGACGACACTAGACACTGACTGAATTATCCTAGGCATATTTAAAAAAAAAACTAAACTCATTGCGGCTGAATGCTCTGTATAATGGGGTCACGCCCCATCATAATATAGTTTTATGGGAAGCGAGATTTTGATACTATTATAAAAATACCCTGTAGTCTTACCACTTACTACAGAGAGGAAACATCATACAACTGCTCAGAGTTTCAGCTATCTTCTTCAGAAATATACCTGTGATAGACAGACAGTGCCGTTCAGGTATGGAACACTAAATTCATGTTTTTTTTTTAATGATAATTTTAAAGTGGAGAACTTTCAAATGTTGGCATAACACCTGTTGACCATGTTACCTACTTTTTGAACAAATTAATAATCCTTTGACTTTGACTTTAGTACAATCGACAAATGTAATATAAGTATAATATAAATTTCATTGTAATACAAGCTTTTTTTGCTGACTGTACTTGCATAGTCTACATTTCCATACCAAATTTCAAGTCGATGCAATTTACCGTTGAGGAGTTCCATCCTGCAGAGATGATCCTGGCCGGACCACCAGGATGTCACTGCCAGATTATTGTATTGTCACCAGATTAACATAAGTATGCCAAATTTCAAGTCAATCTGACCACTGGGAGTGGGTCAGATTCAACTTGCAAGATTAAACCCGCACATACATACATATATAGATATATACATTGCAAGTTAAAAGATGTGAAAAGATAACTTGTAATAAATACGAACTCTTCCTATGAAATACGATGGCAATTCGTTATTCAGTATAATAATATTATGAATTTTTTGATGTGCCCCATGTGCCCCGATCTCTTTAACAGCCCACCATTCGAACAAAGCCATTGTATTCTATTATGTCCTCAAGTGCATAATCCTGAGTTTAAAATGAACGGAAATATTAGCTTAAATAGGTCATTGATATAACGACTTTATTATTTACAGTAGAGAGTTAATTTTAAATAACACTTTGTTGGCAGATAATATTTTTCAAAAAAATTAATGTGTCGTAGGCAAGCAGCCTCATTCATTCAGTTTTAAAAAGCATTATCTGCGAACGAGTATTTATTTTAAAATGCACTTTCTGGTTTAGTCAATAAAGTCGTCATTTCATCTGTACACTGTTGTACGTATGAAGTTATGTTTCTGTCGAGTGTTTGTGGTACAAATACAAAGTGTATTTTATACTGAAGACTGCAAAAGTCACTATTTGAAGGTTTTTAATAATAAATACCCAACTATTTCTTAGGTTACCTACCTTGAACCAACTTGTACATTATTAATGATTACTATAGTTTAGTAAATAATTAGGCAATATAAACATGTAGTTTAATTTTAGCTTTAAATGCGGCATGATGTGAAAGTATTTAATTGAGGGCAATTATTTGTTTATAAATACGAAAAATCGTTCTAACCTAATAATCTGGTAATTTTATTCGCATTTTTAAACGGTCCGGTGTCGGTATCAATCTATCCTTTTACATCATTATTGCAGTCGTACCGTTAACCAGATTGGCACTATTAAATCTTAATTGAAATCAGTTTTTTTTTTATAAAAAGCGATGATTTAATTTAAATGTGTTATATTTTTCGTTCCACAGAAATCAACTTAAAAAAACAGGTTTCTAATTTATATGTATGACTTAACGGTTTTTTACATCTGAGAAGTCATTATTATTATTAATACTTGAATAAAATGTACTTTTTCAGCCTTTTAAATTTAGATGAGAACTTAAAAAAACAGGTTTCTAATTTACATGTATGACTTAATGGGTTTTTACATCTGAGAAGTCATTATCATTATTAATACCTGAATAAAAGGTACTTTTTCAGCCTTTTAAATTTAGATGAGAACAATACCAAAGCTAAAGGTAAAGTTCACTCTCAGCACCTGAACAAGCTATTGCCCCAAGCGACTGCTTAAACAAGGCCACGTCCATTTTACAAAACACAAAAAAAATGATAACATGAAAAAGTTTTTTTTTATCATGGTTTTTCTAACCCCACCATCTGCTTCCTGCTCCATCGCAGAACATTTTAATGCGGACACTGCTAATTCGCGTCGCTGTCGTAAGTGCGGCCCCGGCCTAAGTATTACAATCATTTTCCTTTCAGGCAATACAACGTCACTACATTCACTGCGAAAGTTCCATTTTAAATGATATTGTAACGGATAACTCACGTCTTGAACCGAGTTTAGCTCGACATGTTTCGGGCTATTTCGTAGCCCTTCTTCTCAGGAGAACGCGACTCGGCGGCTGCCGCAACACGCACACTACGCGCCACCGCTCTGCTCGCGTGACGTTAGCGCGGCGGTAGTTTCATGTTCAAAAAGTTCCATTTATTTAAATAACTGTTCAGTTGGTTCAATTATTTTATTACCCATGTTATTTCTAACATTATTTAAAAAAAATGGCGTTATTGTGATAATTTGATACTTTAAAAACTATACTAACACTACAACGCATTGAAAACCAGAAAAGTATAGCTGAAGCTGGGAATGGAACCAAGTTTCTCATTATCGCTTCACCAATAAATACTCGAAATACAAAATTATTATTAAAATTATTCAGTGTTCTCGAAGCAATTTATTTTTTATAACTGCGATGTTTTGTCGTAATTTTGGATTGTAACTTTAGTGAAAATTCACATATCGCCCCGCTAACCCTGCAAGATGATGTCAGATCGATTCTGATGTCTCATAATTCGTATGTTCTAGCATGTAATATACATATAAGTAGTTTCATGTTGTATGCGAATACCATATTACCTCTGGGTCGCAGTCGGTTTGTCTTTTACATGTATTTCGTACTCAATATCCATACATTGGAAATGAAATAAAAGATTTTGATTACTTATGCCCAAATTGTATTATTATTTATAACATACCTAGAAAACATGGTAACTGGCTACTCCCAGTGGCGTCTTTGGCATTTGTCTCACCGCCAGCGAGGAAACGATTGGCTATCGACTATTTTCTCGCTCAAGAAGCGAACAAAAGATATAAGATCCTGTGTGAGTAAAAGAAACACATATATTAATAGTTGATCGCTGGCTCGCAGCGACAAGAGCTATAAAACTCTCTGAGCTATAGATACTCGCTCAGCGATGTCAGCTTGGCGGCCGCCCCGCACGAGCGAGTCGAGTGGAGCGAGTAATCGCCCGTCGCACGCGAACACTCGCTCACAGCCGAGCGACAAAACTACACTCGCTTCTCGCTGCTCGCCCACTCGTTTCTAGTTACTCGCTCTACTCGCTTCTCGCTCATCGTCGGCGGTGGGACAAGTGCCTTTAGCCCATGTAGCGCCCGTGTGCAATTATTACTTTAGCGCCATCTAGGAAGCGCGCGGTCAAAATGGAATAGGTACAAAGTGCCGCGGCCAAAAATTATCTGAACGACATTTTATAGTCTGGATTAAGTATAACACAATATGCTTTATATTTCGGAAAATTAAACGAATGAGGGTTTTTTACGGAGGCGAAATAACGCTAGATGGCTCTAGTATTCAGGTCCGTTTGACGTTTGTTCGTGATTGTTGACATAACTAAATGAGCCAATCGCATGCAAACGTCAAACGCACCTCACGATGCTAACGCCATCTAGCGATATTTCGCCTCGGTGAAACCCTCATTAAATATATTAGATAAATACATACTAAACGTCCAACAATCGAGCGCAAACATTGATATAATTCATACATCTCCTCCGAACGGGGATCGAACCCGAGTCGTCAAGTTCTTTAGTCAGGTTTACTAAATAGGCTAACCAAATATTTCTTCCATCATACAATATTTGTCAAAGAAATTTATTTTAAATTGAATGTTAAAAGGTTTAACTCTGGTACGCAATTCAGTTCCTTTACTACTTCAACTGTACATTCGAGTTCATAAGCTTGTGAGCAAAAATTTGATCAAAAGTATCTGAACACGCTTCTACGCCAATAGAATCGTGTTCAGACATTTTTGATCAAAGTTTATGAACTCGACTGTACTTACACAGTAGAGAGGTTCCAACACTATTTAAATAAAAAAGGGCTCTTACAAAATGTTAAAAATATATTTATTGATAATGATAAACCTAAAGCCAAAATATCGCAAATAATTATAAAGAATTATTCTGAGTAGAAATACTTCAGGTTCAAAAATAGGTAAGTATAGGTGCAAAATGTAGAAAAGTTAACCATTGTTGGGTACAAAATGTCCACGTCATGGTACAGCCCAACCGGTGGGTAGTGACGACCCTTCGTTGCTGATGTACTGGTCCCATTGAGCCCTGAAACAATACAACATATATTATTATAATGAGGGCTATCGTTTTTTGTCTCGCTAGATGGCGCACTGTTGCGTGAGGTTTTAAGGTGGCTTTCAGTCTGTTATTACGGGCGTTAAAACAAAGTTTAGATTAAATCATATTTAAAACACCTTAAACCGTACCATAAAAATATCCAGCAACCACAGTGTTGTTTAGTCCCGTTTTGTTCGGAAAAAAAGGGAGAACAAAAGTTTCCGAAAGACAAAACTGTCTCAAAACACAGACATTCATTGCCCCGTAACGCATATTGCATAATTGCCATAATTAATTTCAGGTCATGCAAAATATTCACAAAAAAAAAACTTATTATAAATTAACCCGCGTAGCTCACCCAAAAACTATGAGATTTGACATTTCGGAGACCTCACGCTACACTAGCGCCTCTAGCGGCGAATTCATTCGCGATAGCCCTCATTGAAGAAGTGTCTTCGAACTTCGTATCTTGCCGTGCCGCTGACGCTTATATTATTTAATACGCGTGAGAGGGACAGTACGATACATGATAAATGATAAAATGATAAAAATATTTTATTTGCTTAAACATGAGTAATAGTTAGATACAAAACTCGTTTTGCATTTCGTAGTAGCCTCCCAATAATATGTTTGTTCCCAATTAACGCCTCGACTCTTCAATAAATTTATTTGTTTTGTTAGCAGTACCACTACCATGAGTTTACAGGGACCGTACTAGATAGCGACGGCGTAAATTATTTGTAGAGGCGCTGTACAATTCTCCATACAAATAATTTACGCCGTCGCTATCGAGTACGGTCACTGTTAACTCATGGTAGTGGTACAGGACAGTTGAGGAAACCGAATTACGTTCCAAGGTGGATCATTTCTCAAATAAATCATAACGAAATTGATCCTAGGGTTCTAGGTACCAACTAAAAACAATTTCTACAACAACTGCTATATACTCTTATTAACATTTTACTTGCGTAATTATTTTGAAAGAATGTATAAATTATTGAATGTTTAAAGAAATAAATAATTAATTTTGGAAATATGTCCGCAACATTGCGAACAAAGATGCTACCGTCCGATTTTGGATTACGATTCTTTAAAATACCTAGCCCTGTTACAGATAGTCAGACGGACAGCGTAGCAACATAAAAAAAATTATCGCCCTTCGGGTACAGCACCCTAAAAATGGTCTAAAGAAACAAAATACGACTATACCTGACAGCCAGAAAACGTCCGACATCTCCTTTGAAATCAACCTGGGGTTCGTCTCCAAAGAGGAACTGCCTCCACTGCTGCAGCGTCTGTACAATATCCTCGGTCTGGCTGGCCACAGGCTGAGACTCCTTCAGTTTGCTTCGAAGCTCCTGCTCTTCTTCCAAGTAGCTCGAGAGTTTTGTGTTCCAGAGAGATATTAGTTTTGCTGTAATGTAAAATAAATAATCTTCTAACAATTGAGGTCAGATTGCTATAAAATTTTACTACCAAATGTGTTTTCAGAACTGTTTTAGTTCTGACCTGACACAGTTTTATTTTTTTCAGTTTATTAAGCCGCATTCACATTTTATCTGTTGTGTTGTGTTGTACATGTAACCAATATCTTAAAGCTTGTCAGTCATTATACGGTTGTTTCCACTCACCAAAAATGCTGTTGAACATGTATTGTAGTATCTCTGGCACCGCAATATAACCTGATTCAAGCCACGTCCACTCACCAACATTGCTGTTGAACTCGTCCCCGTCCGCCTGTGGCACAGCCTGTCCGCAGCCCCGTGCCGTGTTCTCGCGCGCGCGCCGCAGCCGCAGCAGGGCTTCCAGCTTGGTGACGCACTTCCTGGCGTCGTGCTTGCGGCGGTGAACCTCGCGGAGCACAGCGTCAGCGTGCAGCTTTGCTTCTTCTTCCTATAATATACAGGATTGCTTTTATCTGCAGTAGAAACATCAGAATAAACGTCCCAGTGGCTTCATTGATGAAAACAATGATGGCTTACTGAGATATGGTTGTACTGCAGGTTGTGCCTAAAGCAGTTTATCTCTATATCAGTTACACAGAATGTTCATTAGACATGGTAATTTTTTTTTTCAGATTTTATGTATCATATAATGTTCATTGAATTTTTGGTGGGTGTTATATTATGATCAAGTGATTTATTCAATTTCCTAGATAACAATAAATCATAATACATGATGTTGCCAGTAAAATTATGCTTAAATCAATTATATTTACCATTTTTACTTTATAAATATCATCCTTAATCTTCTGCAGTTTCTCGTCTATCCTCCGAGAGTTCTCCTTTCTCACTTTAATCATCTCTTCCCACTCTCTCTTTCTCTCAGCCTTCACACGTTTTAATCTCAACCGTTTTGCAGTCCTCTTGGCCAAGGCGCGCCTCATGCTTTCTAAGCATGAATCATTCAACAGCAACAAAGTCTCATCTATCTTTGATCGATTTTCTTCCATATTTTTCATTACAGAATCCCACTGATCATCGTCTAATGTTTCAATTCCTTCACTGAGCTTTTTCTCCTTTTCTTTTAAATCATTTAAAGTTAGCACTAAACCCCGCATTTTGTATTTAATTTGTGTGATAGAGGGCATTTTTTTAACAACTTTTGCTTCATTTCTCTCAAACTGTTTCACAAAGTCTTGGTCAGTGATTGGTGGTGGAACAAGGAACTTTGGGGGTACGGGCGGTGGTGGAATATTTTGGAATGTAAAATCCCGGTTATAAAAATTTTGATTATAATAAGCCATGATTGTTACAAATGCGTAAAAGTAATTTTATAAATTAGTTGTGAATGTTTAGGAGGCCGTCTCGAGCTGGCACTCGGCGTCTTTGAGGACTTGTTGTGCTGTCAGGTAGTCCTCGTGCTCTTTAAGGTCTTGCTCAGTTTCTAGGGTATTCTTGAGATCAGCAAATGCTTTTGCCAGTCTGAAATGAAATTGAATGTCAGTTTAAAGCATCTCCTCATAAAGTTTACATGTTATGTATAAACTAAAGCCTTTTAGTTGTTCTATCATATAAAAAGTGGAGGTAGGGGGTAGGAGAGTGGAATATACTTTACGAGCTATTCTCATACCTACCAATGAACAAAGAAAATTATGAAAATCGGTCGAGCCATTTCGAAGGAAACGCCGTGACACAAAATTTTGGTACTTATATATTAGATTGTCTAAGTTCACTGTTCAGTGCACTGTACAAAAAGGATGACTAATCCGACCCGCTACTTTGTTCCAAGAAAACAAAGACGCTAAAGAATAACCTTAAAAACCATCTACCCAAAGAAAATTAAAAAGGCATTGTTTTGACCGGAAATTGTTTTCTTTTTCACACATACCGTCTCTCGCAGTCAGGGACCATCATAAGAGACTCCTGCAGAACCTCCTCCTGCTTTCTAATGTTATGTTCGTCCTGGCCCTCGTCTTTTATCTTCTGTATCCTTTTCCTTTGTTGTTCGGCCTCCTTCTGATAAACCACCTTCTCCTTGGCAATCCGCTTCACGACGCCTGTTTTTATTTTAATTTGTCGAATCCTGGGATCTGCCATCGTGCGTAAAATTCGGTTGTTTTTTTTACCGTCAATCAATTGTGACAGATGCGTGACAGGTTTAAAACGTTGCTAGACTAAAATAAAGCATGAATTAAGCTAACTAAACAAAAGTATTCTAACAGGAAATAACAAATAATCGAACGAGTTAAACAAATAATAAAACTATGAGACGATACAAATAATAAAATTATGTTAATTTTGAATGAATGCTTTTGCTTAGAAATGAGCTTCGTGACAACGACATCAGTATTTCTGAGTTATAAGTATTGATTTTCTGGCTTGTCAGCTTGGCTTAGCGAGATAGTCGATAATAAGTATCAAGTTGCCATGCCGTGCACATACCTAAATCATAACACAGAAAACGCTTCGTTTTCTTTATTTCTCCTGCTTCTTCAAAAAAAATATTCAGCTGATTTTATACTAGCCAGATTGTAATTTACCTAATTTGCCCGCAACTCTCACAATATCGTCAGTCCACCTACGCTTGCTAACGCTTCATCTTCCAGTTCGTGATCGCCACTCGAGGACTTTCCGCCCCCTTTTCTCCTAAAATTAAATTATTTAAGTACTCATTCTTAGAAGGAGTCAAATAAGATAAAATGTTCCTTTTAAGTATCTCGATACTACACTAGATCAGTACTCGACTTGACATTTTTCTGACTTACTTAAGGTACTTGTAAACAACAAACAAAATACTTGAAGATGGAAAGATACGATATCGTTATCGGCTGTACTTTTCCAAAAATTCGTTGAGAGTATACCAACAGAGCCCAAAATAGGGCTATTCACAAGTTACACCTCTTTAATAAAGGCTGTAACCAGAGGCGTCTTTACCTATAGTGTACTATAGTGCAGGGTGTGCGTTGCACACGGGCGCAGCGGCACTTTGTACCTATTGCATTTTGGCCGCGCGCTTCCTAGATGGCGCTAAAGTAATAATTGCACACGGGCGCTACATGGGCTAAAGACGCCACGGCCTGTAACAATTGTTATTTATTTTTATTTTTGGAGTATTTACGTCTCACTGCAAGGCACAGGTCTTCTCTCAGAAAGCCCCTCGTGTGAGATCTAGCTGTGTCCAGCAGGGCGAATATTCGAGCGTTTCATTTAACCCCTCGTTTTGTTTTTTTAAAAATTGGCTCGCGCAGTTTGCAACCCCTCGTTAAACGCTGTTAAATGTCAAGCATCCCACGTTTTTTTTTTTTTTTTTTTTGGCTAAGGTGCTTTGGGGTAATTCCACGTGGATTTTTGATGAGTTGACATGACGTTTGTAATTTCGTTAATTACTCCGAGTTGGTACATTATATTTAAAGTCTTAGGATATTTCTGTCGTTTCCACTAATCGATCTTATATACTATATAAGAAAGTTTCTAAAATATGATCGATTTATGGAAATATTGGTATTCAAAAACTAGTTACTTATTTTTTTTGCACAGGGGCTATTTCGGAATATAGCGGGGTTATTCTGCGTGTTATTGAAAAGTGGAGTTTATTATAATTTGGCTCAAGGTTCATATTTCTTTTTAGGCTGAAATTACCCCATTCATTTTTATTTTTTATTTCGTTAGTAATATCCATAGTTACAGATTTTTTCAATCTCTGTATTCCGAAATAACCCCACAAACGCAATGTGGTTCTCAAAATTTGCCGCAAAGGAATATTAAATCTACATACATTATAGAACAAAGCTGGATTAGTTACACCATTTATAACTCGAGAACAGCTGGACAGATTATTATGATCTTGATGTGTGGATTGTAGAGTTTGTCTTCGCCCCGAATAGCAGAATAGGGGGAGAGAAGCGAAGCCGCGGGAATATACTAGTAAGTATATAAAACAATTAGAAATGCCATGTCACTTTTATATTTTGAACTAGCTTTTACCCGCGGCTACGCTCGCGTGAACCATAAACATTTCAATGAAGCAAGCATGCAAGCAAACATTTAAGCAAGCTTGCAAGTGAGCATGCTTCGCTCGCGTGAACCATAATCATTTCAAAGAAGCAAGTATGCAAGCAACTAAATAAACTTCATGCTACATCGTTTTGATAGCCGAAGTATCAGGTACGCTACCCTGTTCGACACACTGGAGATCTCTTTAATGTTGTTAGAAAGGGACCTATTAACAAGGAACCCTACGCCACCATGTGATGTTTGATCATCCTCGCGGAAGTACAGAAGGTGGCCCGAGTCTAAGATGATGGTGCCCTCTTCCTCTCTATGTACTTCACTTAACTCCTGAATATTTATTTATTTATTTATTTTCGGAGAACCAACAGCTTTAATTTACAGAGTAAACTTATTTTATAGTATCAATAAAGCCAATTATAGGATCTCACAAGTAGAATATGCCACCTTATGTTCTCCAGCTCCACTTCCAACTGCGCTAGAAGAGTCCTAAAAGTCCGTCCGTTCTACGTAGCCAGGGTCAGTTTACTTAGGAAGCCTTGGATCGCCCGGGATTCTTAGCATCCTCTGCCCCGCCGTTACCATGAGCGCTACTATGACAATGAATAGCGGGGCGACCGGGAACTGGGGGCCATCTCTTTGCCGTGCGCTTCATTCTGGTAGGGGTTTGCCCATAATCCCCACACTGGGCATGCGAGTTGGCGATCGTAGGGCACAGTTTATTGCACCGCCGATGCTGCAGCCCATCCGGGGCCCGGGGACTTAACTGTGCCGATTTTGGCTGCGCTATGCCGCAATCAGCCAGCTGCCAGAGCGCAGTCTGATAGACGGCAGGGTGCACCACGGGCAGGTAAGGTTGGCTTGGGGTCCATAGATGGAGGTTGGCTCCCTTACACCACAAATAAAAAAATCTAAATCTTGAAAAGTTGAAAGTTTGAATACCTCAGACAATTACCATACTAAAGTAAGCTGGGGTTATTTCGGGAATCACTTCACTGGAATAACCCCTAAAGGGGTAATTCGGGAAAAAAATTTAAACTATAGCTAGGTCTTTTAGACTGACACAGTCATTCGCAAAAAACGATTATTTGTCATAACATTAATAGTTCAATCTTGTAACTTATCAGGTTTTAGAGATAGCGGTGTTGGGGTTATTTCGTATTTAATTTTTTGGCACGAAAATGCACTCGACTTAAAAAAATATATATTGCACGTCCAACCGATGTCAGCGCCTCGCATCATCTGGAGAGACGCGAGGAGCGGTAAATAGGGCGTCCATTTAAGTGCTGCCAGTGGTTAAACATCAACACGTTTAGGAGAAATTTTAAATAAATGGAATAACCCCGTTTACAGAATTACCCCAAAGCACCTTATGCCTTTCGATTGAGCCAGCGTCATCATCCCACGTTTATTAACACAACGGAATGAAAAGTCAAAAGAATCCCGTCCCGCCCACCTTCACACTGAGCCTTGACACCAGTGTTAAGATAGGGAAATTACTTTCCCAGGCTTAACACTAATATAAAAGAAGGTGAATTATATTACCAACCTTCACACTAGTAGTAAGGATGGGAAACCTGACACATTAGTGTGAAGGTTGGGAACCTCTTGAGATAAACACAAGTGTTACATTACAACCTCTTCAGATAAATATCGTATCGTGACGTACCCGTCGGTTCTCCGCGCCAAAGCCTACAGCCCTCTTTCTGGGTATTTTGCCCTTCGGGCAACTGAAATTACCTAACTAAGTAACCTAACCTGTGTTGGAATAACATCCCTCCTCCTATTCCAGGAGTTCGTTCAAGGCAGATGTTTAAGCAAAGGTTTAAAACATATTTATTGGATTGCCAGAAGCTTCAGGTCAATGCTTAGTACTACCCGGTAGGTATCGTCGGTTCTATTTGACAACCAGGCTGCGAAAATCTTTGTCTTTGTTTTTGCTTGTATTAGGTACCTATATTCAAAGAATGTCTATTATGTTCGTTTGTTATTTGAACCTTAAATTATACATTATAGTAACTTTGAGTAAAAATTGTATGTGACTGAGTGCGTCAACTCCTACTGGTTCCGGCAGAATATCAGCGCTGTGACAGCAATGTCGCAGCACATGCTGAGTCGGCGCCTTTTCGCGGCTGTGCCGTGACAACTTAATTTAAATATGTAACAATCTGAATCGTTTGTTTATGTAGAATTGTCATGGCATGTTTGTGAATAAAGTTTTTTATCTATCTATCTATCTATCTATCTAACCTACCTACCTATTTTTGTATTAAAATATAATATTTATTTAAATAAGTGGAACCTAGCAGTGGGACCAACAGCGTGAAAGGTAAACCGTTAGCTGGTTACCCAACGTTAACACTGTACCTACTCATATGTATGATCCACCGTCACACTGATTATTTTAAAATAGTTCAGTATGAAGGCTGGGAAAGTCAGTCAAAGGTGAAGGTGGGTCGGACCCGAAAAGAATTTTGATCACGGTAAAGCATCGGTAAAAAACTGGTCAAGTGCGAGTTGGACTCGCGCACGAAGGGTTCCGTACCATTATCTATGTGTACAAAATTAGACATTAGCAAAAAAACACGTTTGTTGTATGGGAGCCCCCTAAAATATTTATTTTCATCATCATCATCATCATCATCCCAGCCTATATACGTCCCAATGCTGGGCACAGGCCTCCTCTCAGAACAAGAGGGCTTGGGCTATAGTTCCCACGCGGGCCCAGTGCGGATTGGGAACTTCACACGCACCATTGAATTGCTTCGCAGGTTTGTGCAGGTTTCCTCACGATGTTTTCCTTCACCGCAAAGCTCGTGGTAAATTTCAAATGTAATTCCGCACATGAATTTCGAAAACTCAGAGGTGCGAGCCGGGGTTTGAACCCACGACCCTCTGATTGAGAGGCGATAGGTCAAACCACTAGGCCACCACGGCTATAAATAAAATATTTATTTTATTTTAATTTTATTATTTATTTTTGAAGTGAATGTGTTTGACCCAATAAAGTTTGTTGTTTGTTTGTTTAGCTCCCATACGGGAGTCCCCTTAAATATTTATTTTATTCTGTTTTTAGGATTTCGTTTCTTCTGTTTTTCGGTTTCTGTTTTTCGAGTCGTTGTTTTCATTGACGTTACATTAAAAACAATCATGGTCAAATTTCATGACCATAAACCCCGCAGTTGTTATTTCGAGATTTTATCCCTATCCCCTGGGAATATCGAGATTAAAGGTAGCTTATGTGTTATTTCAGTCGTCCAGCTACCTACAAACCAAATTTTATGACCCTATAAGCCCAGCGGTTGTTATTTAGAGATTTTATCCCTATCCCGTGGGAATATCGGGATAAAAAGCATTCTATGTTTTAATCCAGGTTATAAACTAACTTTTTGCCAAATTTCATCCAAATCCGTCCAGCCGTTTCAGCGTGAAGAAGTAACAAACATACTCACTCACTCACAAACTTTCACATTTATAATATTAGTAGGAAGGACTAGCGGACCTGGCAGACGTTGTCCTGCCCGATAAAACACTACATTAAAATTATGATAACATACCAACAACAGCGCCATCTAGCGGATCAAATATGTTCTTTAATTTGAGGGGATACTATACCGTCAGGGCAGATATTTGTATAAATAATACGAATGTTTGTTCTCGGGTCTTGGATGTTTAATATGTATTTAAGTATGTATTTATCTATATAAGTATGTTTATCCGTTGCCTAGTATCCATAGTACAAGCTTTGCTTAGTTTGGGACTAGGTCAATTGGTGTCAAGCGTCTCATGCATGATATTTAAAAAAAAACCATGAATATTTTGTATGGGAAAATGTTTTTTCCTTTATTTTATTTTTTCGCAAATTTTCCAATGTTATTAAAACTTATTATCCTATACCTGACGAAGACAAATCCAAAAACACAAAAATCATAAAAATTGGTTTAGCCGTATTTGAGTTATAAATGGTGTACCTAACTAACGCGACTTTGTTTTATATATATAGACTAGCTTTTGCCCGCGGCTCCGCCCGCGTGGTATTCGGTTATCGCGCGCTGTTCCCTCGGGAACTGTGCATTTTTCCGGGATAAAAAGTAGCCTATGTCACTCTCGGGCCCATAAACTATCTCTATGCCAAAAGTCACGTCGATCCGTCGCTCCGTTACGGACTAACACACAAACACACTTTCGCATTTGTAATTTAGTATGGATTTAAAGGTAAGTACGTAGTAGCTGGAAGTCTGAAACAGCACATAAATAGGTTATAAATTTTGAATCAGGCGTGGACTGTGCGGAGGTCCATTTTAATTAACCATAAACATTACTTTGCTCACTCGCAAAGTAAAGCAAAGTGGTGAACAGTTGCGTTGCTCCGGTGATGGACTCTGGATTAGTTCGAAACGCGTCAGCGTAGTATGGTTTTTGTGACGTGTACTTATGTGTGTTCTTACAGATATTTGGGATCGAGAATTTTATGGTTGCGACTTACGACTAGAAAAGCTCGGGTCACCCAAGCAGCGCCGGCCCTGGGGTGTACAGTCAGAGATGAGGTCGCTCTAGATGCCAGATGGCAAGAGGCTCTCTTTCAGGTTTCCAGTGCAAAATAAAATAATGATGGCCTTTTGAGATGTGCGCAGGCGGTGTTGTAAACAATCGCGCTCTACCTTGATCAAGGGATAAAGCCGACGCTGTACCCAGGTACTAGTATTTTATGCAACTGTATCGTATAGTGGTCCTTAAAACACGAGTGTGGGGGGTCACATGCACATGAGTGTTTAAAGGCGTAATTACGTACAGTTGCTTACAATATTTTATCTATATCCATGTATTAAATCCTCTATCATATATGTTCATGAACCATTGAGAATGACCTGCATTAACTCTAACTATATAGGTAGGTATGTCTGCCTCACGAGCTGCGAGCTGCTGCTGTAATGATGTATGAAATCTCCAAATGTATGAAATGTACGATACATATTTCTGTATCGTAATGACCATTACGATACAGCCGTGGTCATAATAGAATCCAATGTCGTAATGCTTACCTATGGTTTTTGAACGCATAATTGATGATTTACTATATGGGTGTAGATAAAAAATATTACAGCGCAACCTGTACCCCGTTTGCACCCCACCCAAACTGTTAAACCCGAGACTGAATCTGACATGCATTACCACTATCTAGAGATTGTGAGATGCGATAAGCCCTGATAGACTTGCATAAGCCGGAGCCCCTGCAGACAGGTAGCAAAGGTCGGAGGATGAAGCTGTTTCTACTATTAGCAGGTAGGATACTTTATTAAAGTAATTGGGTAGCTGCCTGGGTAAAAAAAAAACATGATTTTATTTAGTCAGTCAGATATTTACAAAAATTGGAGGCGTGTTTTTTCTTTTGTCAATCATACAAAAACCGGCCGGATAAAATTAAGTAATATTTTATACGGAATCTTCCAAGTTTAGGTAAGTATATTTTATACCTTAGGCTGCTATTAACTCTTAAACTACTAATAATTCTCAAGCCAACTTAGCCGTTATAGTGTTCCTTGAAAGTTTTATACACTTACTACCATCCTGAATTTTTTCAAATTTTTCCACCCACCGGTTTAGATTTTAGAGGGGGGGGACGCTCGATTTTCATGAAAATTTGCACTTTAAAGTTGAATATTTCGCAAACAAATCACTAAATCAGTTAAAGTTTCGCGTGACAAGTTTGCTTGAGAATTCTTAGTAGTTTAAGACTATAGCAGCCTATCTTACTATCTTACAAAATATACCTTCTGCGAAAATTCCATGCGACGATGTCTAGAATTGGCGCTGACTCAGCATATACTGCAGTGACCTGCAGTGCTGATATTCTGTCAGAAACCTAAGATTTGCTGTACAAGGCAATCAGTGTGCTTAAAATTCTGTAAGGTACAAAATACAATTAAAATCCTTTGAAAATATTACTTGATGTTTCGTAACGGCTACGGAACCCTAGCCTAGCAAAAAGAAAAAGAAATTATTGTTCTTTTGGGCGCGTCCAACACGCTCTCTGTTATATTTAAGTACATCAAACAAAAGAAACCGGCCAAGAGCGTGTTGGACGTGCCTAAAAGAAAAAATAAGTCGTCAATATTTTCTAAAAATCTAATCTCCGCAAGTATAATCCAGGAATGAAATAAATCCAGTTGGTCTCATCTAAACAGTACCGGCAAGACCAGCGCTGGCTAGTCTGAGGACTGGTGCCAGCGCCACTGGCTTCGTCTAAACCTTTCTTACTTTAGTTATTGTAGTAATCTCTATACTTGTTTATGGCATGTTTAAAAAAAAGGAAAAAGTGATTTATTACGTCGTACTGACTTAAGAAAATAAATTATTAAAAAGCCAATTCGATGTTGATTTGACTTTATTTTATTGGCGACGAGATGGACGCCGAACAATTCGCGAAATTCCTGAGCGCTCAACAGGCACAACAGGAGCAAATGTTACAAATATTAAAAATAGCTCTCGCCCAAACACCGACACAGGCGACGGCTACTATGACACCAACAGATGGCAGCGTGACGAGCGCACTAATAATAGGCAGTTACAATTACGAAATATGTTATCAAAAGGGAGAAAATAATGTACTAGCTGATTGCTTATCAAGACTGCCCAACTGTGAGACTCGGCCATCGAAAACAGAACGAGTAGTACACAGAATTGAGTCACACCTTTTAGGAACTAGGATGGCTGATTTACATCTTTCTGAGGACATCTTGAGAGAGAAAACTGCTCAAGATAAGACACTAATGGACGTTTTAAAGTACATAAAAACTGGATGGAGAGAACTTGAATATACTAACGACATAAAACATTTCTTCAGAAAACGCAACGAACTCTCTGTAGAAAATAAAATCATTATGTGGCAAGGAAGAATGATTATACCAACAAACCTACAGCAAAAAGTTTTGACTTACCTTCATAGAGGTCACCCAGGCATATCAGCAATGAAAGCACTTGCTCGTTTCTATGTTTGGTGGCCATCGATTGACGAAGACATAGACAATTACGTCAAGAGATGTACTAGATGTCAACAACATAGACCACACAATCCAGAACTTCCCATTTACTCGTGGTCAATTCCAGATCAAGTGTGGGAAAGGATACACATCGACTTCGCAGGTCCTTACGAAGGCACCTATTGGCTGGTTTTAAGTGACGCGTTGTCCAAGTGGATTGAAGTGAGACCAATGAGAAGCATTACCACTTTAAACTTGTGCTCCGTCTTGGACGACATATTTTGCACATTTGGTCTACCACTAATGATCGTATCTGACAACGGACCACAATTCACGTCAACAGAATTCAAAATGTACTGTCAACGTCAAGGAATATTACATATCAGGTCATCACCTTATCACCCAAGAACTAATGGCTTAGCGGAGAGACTCGTACGCACATTCAAAACCAGATACTCATCCTCATCAGGCTCCCAGCAACAGCGTCTACAAGAATTTCTTTTCACTTACCGAATCACACCACATACCACTACTGGCAAATCACCAGCTGAAATCATGTTTGGACGACAGTTAAATTGTTTGTTATCGAACATACGACCAAACAAACGAAGAACTTGGCAGTACCAACACGTACAGGCCACTATAAATGAAACCACAAATAAAAATTCAGAGTATACGCCCGGTGACGCAATTTATCATAGAACACGATTGCAGAAAACCTGGCAACCAGGAGTCGTAACCGAACGGAAACATCGTTATGCTTACATCATTTCAACTCCAAGAGGTGGTAATATTCGCCGGCACGCTGATCATATCCGTCCTAGATTGCCATCGGAATCACTACCTGCGAACCCACCACTAGAAAACTCACATCAAGCATCATTGACAGATAGTCCTCCAGGAACACTGTCGTCACCACCTTTTCGAACACCCAATCCGACTCCTACTCAAACACCAACGCCACTAAGCATTCCCTCAAGTGCGGAAGTTTCTCCACCACCTGAAACCTCTTCTCCATGCAGCCAACACCCAAGTCCAGTAGCATCACCACAAGAGAACACCCAGGGGGCACCACGTGCTGTTATGATCACCCCGGCTACACGACGACAAAGCCACCGGACAGTGCGACCCCCTCGTCGACTCATTGAGGAGATGTAACGTGTTCGGGATGGGAAGGGACGAATGTAGTAATCTCTATACTTGTTTATGGCATGTTTAAAAAAAGGAAAAAGTGATTTATTACGTCGTACTGACTTAAGAAAATAAATTATTAAAAAGCCAATTCGATGTTGATTTGACTTTATTTTAGTTATATTTTGTTTCTGCGCAGGAGTGGCGGCGGTGCTGGGCGCGGCGCCGCGTGCGCAGAACACCCGGGACCTTCTGGTCGAAGACCACCCGGACGGCGGGGTACTCCTGACTGTAGTCAAAGGTAAGATGTAACCAACAACACCAAGGAAGTATTCAACAACAAGTACCTGTTTATAACTACAACGTCTTTGAATGAGAGTTCTATTTCATTTCTCCACCACTAAAATAGTGTAGAAACTTAATTCGTACTACCTTCGTTTATTGCTATCCTGCGGAAACAACGTAGTTTTCGGAAATAATGAAAAATCTCACTGTATTAAAAAAGTATTTTAATAAAAACTATATAAGAAGATAAAACAAGTCTAGTAGACCAGAAGAAGTCTCTTTTAGTAAGTTAAAGTTCAAGCTGGGGGTCTATTAAAAATCATTGCCGGCTCAAAAATCCTCAGTAGGTATAAGGAGGTACCAAAGGATATACATACATACGCTCGAGAAATATAAACTCTTCTTCGGCAGGTAAATAAGGGAGGCGTCAACTACAAACCATTTTTCGCTGAAAGTATCCGTCACGTGCGCAATATTATCTCGATTTTTCTATGTAGATAACAATTCATGAAAAGATAGGATATACCAAGCAACACCTGAGAAAAAGATACATGCACTACCCGTTCCGAAACCGACCATTTTATTCTCTGCTGCCCACTGGTTTTTTCATCCAGTTTCGTCCATACCCGACCCCACATCAGGTCATCAAGCGGGTACTGCCTTTTCGCAACGTAACGTTTGGCAACCTGTTTCATTTCGCAACTTTTCTGAAATATTTATTTTCAGAAATATTGAACAGTTGGGAGATGAAAAGTTGTGAAATGAAACAGGTTGCCAAACGTTATTCGCCAAAACATTATTAAACCGGTCATCAGCCAATCGTATACTCTAGAACGCAACAACAGCTATCTTCCTAACTACAACATGGCCATTATTTCAGAAACCGGCCCGGAAGTCCTCGGCCTCATCGGTCGCAGGGTGTCTGATGATGATGAGGTGACCTTCGATCTGACCTCGACCTTCGACGAGGCTAGCGGCGGCTACAGAATCACTGTCCACTGGGACGGGCCTAGCGATAGGATCTTTGAAGACTGCTTCGATTTTGGTAAGTTAAAACATGCTGGGTTTCACTGAGTGACAATATCCAAAGGAGAATATGAAGAATCTCGCTAATTCTTCTCTTTCGACAGGATCCAAGCAATGGTTCGGCGGCCCAGAACAGAAGGAACAGTACTGGCCAATTCAGAACGGACGACTCCAGAAATATTCCATGATCTCCAAGGAAGACGACAACGCCGCCGTATCCGAACGCTACTGGCTCAACTCTGAAGGAGTCTACATCTATGTCCACCCAGAAGCTCCCCTCTTCGTCGATCACCACAACATCCTGGACAACCACATCTGTTTTGTTGCTGAAGTTACTGACCCTTACTCCACCAGACGTACCCACAACGTACTGAAATACGATATCTGGCTGTTTGATAACGCTAAAGTCGCCCATCAACACGCAGTCGACACTTACTTGGGCAAGCCATCAGGAATCCCCGAGTACCGCATGATCCAGTACCCCATCTGGTCAACTTGGGCTCGCTATTCCAGAGAAATCGACCAGGAAAGCCTCTGGACGTTCGCGAATGAGATCAAAGATAGCGGCTTCCCCAACGCTCAATTTGAAATCGATGACCTCTGGGAAATTTGCTACGGATCACTGACTGTTGATGAGAGGAAGCTGCCTGACTTGAAGCAGCTTGTTCAAGACATCAAGGGCTTAGGTTTTAGAGTCGCTATTTGGGTGCATCCTTTCATTAACAAGGACTGCAACCCTTGGTACTCCGAAGCTTTAGAAAAGGGTTACTTGGTGTTGAATGAAGAGGGCAGCCCTGATTCAACCTGGTGGAACAACAACGGTTCTTTGCCTGGTTACATCGACTTCACGAACCCCGAGGCTGCTGATTGGTACTCGAGCAGAATTCAGAACATTTTGGATACTTACGATATCGACACTATTAAGTTTGATGCCGGAGAATCCAGCTGGTCTCCTCAGGTAAAAACCAGTGATATTACCAACGCAGTATCATTCTATGAATCATTTTTTATTATGCTAGCGTTTCTGCTTAAACTTTTACTCAGTAACTAAGAGGGCTGGTTAAATATTGATCATCTTTTAGATCCCCGTGCAAAACGGCGACATCGACCTGCACCCCGGCCACATCGTGCAGACTTACGTCCGCACTGTTGCCAAGTTCGGTCCCAGCATTGAAGTCCGCTCAGGAATGAGGTAAATACTCCCCTACCTATTCCTTTTGCTAATGATTACAACTGATAGTCTCAGTATCTATAGTTAATTTGGTTCCTAACCAGTACAGTGCTTAAGGTTGTCTTCTATGGACTAGAGAATATACTTGATCTTATCATGTAATCCTTGAAAATCTTGGAGAAACAGCGTTTTGACCACTCCTTAGTCACAGTCTATAATACACAATTTTCTCAAATAAATCTTCGTTTAATCAATACTACATTTATCCAGGACCCAAGACCTCCCAGTCTTCATCCGTATGGTTGACAAGGACACGTACTGGGGCTTCAACAACGGTCTAGCCACGCTGGTTACCACTCTCCTCCAGATGAATCTCCAGGGTTATACCTTAGTGTTGCCGGACATGATTGGAGGAAATGGGTATGTAGCAAATAGCATCATCAGCTGGGAGATATCCGGTGTTGAACTAGGCCTCCCCACAATGCTGAGAACCTTAGCAAACAGCGCCACGTAGTATAATAATAAGAGATGAACTGCTACGATGGATTAAGATCTAGACTAGCGCAGCCCGCGTTACTTCTGCCACCGAAGAACTCGAAAAAATCTTTCATTTTAAGTCCAGAAACAAATACATTTTACTATTTGGCTGACGATATAGTATTGCCTATAGGTACTAACTAACACGGCTATATCTTGCACAAATTAGTGGTAATATCCTTCCATACAGAAGATTTCTGGTTCAAACCCAGACTCATTCCTCTGACTCTTTCGTATGCATTGCGAATACAATGATTATGTGTGAAGTTCCCAAGGAGTCTTAGGTTATCCTAAGTCTACGTGTAATTCTGTCTGAGACAAGTATGAAGGTTGGAGATGATGATTGTGTTATTCCCCACAGATACAACGACAAACCGAGCAAGGAGCTGTTCGTGAGGTGGCTCCAGGCTAACGTGTTCATGCCGGCGCTCCAGTACTCCTTCGTGCCTTGGGATCATGATGACGAGGTAATTGACTATTCATGGACTAGTCGAGTTAATCAACTCTTGGGTGTCTTGAGTCACTCATTAAAAGGTAGGTACATCCTCCAAAAATTAGGAGTTGTTTGTGACAGCTACGAGCCAATTACTTTATAGTTCGTCTGCTACGCATGCTTACACTCATGCACATTACAAATATTTTTTATGCAACTGCATCGCTATTGCCTGCTAAGTTATTAGGGTAAAATGTTTCATTCGGGTTCTACCTTTTCGCAGAATTATTGTTTGCCAAATGTTTCATCTGGCAACTCTCAATTTTCTCCGTAACCAAAAATTTTTTTCAGTGTATTTTCTTATGCTTTTATAGAACACAGTAGGTTAGATTAGGTTTGTTTTATGAAAGTTCCGAAAAAAATATAGTTTCAGAGAAAATCCTGAGTTGAAAAATAAAACCGTTTGGCAAATGAAACATTTGAGAAACGTGAGTTAGGAAAAGGCAGAGAACCATCAGGTTTGACAACAGAGCCGGTCACGATATTAAGTAAGCTTATAACGATATTTCAATAGAACAAGTCAAAGTATCGAGCAAGCCACACCTAGTTATTGATGAAACAGTTATCTAAGCTTATCTTTCACCCTCTTGAGATACCCGCAACGAAACAAACAATACTCTCTACATATACTATATGATTCTAAGTAACACTTCAGGAATGAGGCCTTGAAATCTTGCTGCTCATGCTTCCGTGGCAACGAGAGCAAGAGATAAGTGTGAAATTTCCGACACTTATCTCTTGCTGAAAATTTAAGGGATTACGGAAGTTATCCGGGTTCGGGGAGAAGGACAAACTTTTTTAGTATGGCTTCCTTCGACAATTTTTTTTCGTATAAGCGCTTTTTTCTAGTAAAACGTTGAGTCCTCCGCCGTTTGATGATGGTAACTCTGCACTTGGTCCCCAATAGTCCCAATACAATAGACATGACTGATTTTATCGTCAGTTATGCCCTTTGTTATCTAACCTTTCGTTTAAGAACTTGCACAAAGATTTTTAGGGTTCTATAGCCAATGGCAAAAACAAAACCTTAGTTTCACCATGTCTGTCTGTCTGTCCATCCGTGGCTTAGCTTAGAAACTGTTAGTGCTAGACAGTTCTAATTTTGCGTGCATGGTAGGTAGCAATTATTCCGACAAAGTGATAAAATAAAATGTAGAAAAAAACTTCTAGGGTACCTCCCATAGCTGTAAAAAGAGACTAGGGTTTTTTTTCCTCGTTTAACCCCGTATAGTATGGGGTATCGTTGTATATGTCTTTTAAAATCACTAAGGGGTTGTGAAGTCAGTTTTTCGATCCAGTGAGTTCGTTTGCGGAATATTATGTCAAGATTCAATTTAATGGGACGTATATAGGCTGGGATGATGACGATGATGATAATGATGATGATTTTTATTTGTCCAGGCCGTAGAGATCTGCCGCAAGTACACCCAGCTGCACGCAGACTACGCTGACGAGATCGTGGCGGCGATGGAGGCGTCCGTGCGGGACGGAACCCCCGTAAACGCCCCCATCTGGTGGATCGACCCCACCGATGAAGTCGCGCTGGCCACTTGGGATGGTAAGTAGGCCACACTGAAAAAACTCTATTGAGTTTATTAACTTAGCCGTAATAGTTTACCTTATTAATTTGATATATTTAGCCTCATCATGATTGTTCTCAAAATTTTCAAACGAACAGTTTAGCTTTTAGGGAAGGGACGCTCTTATATAAAATCGTTCGTATTTTGTGTGTTATTTGTGATAGTTGCACCTGTGTGACATATGTATTGTTTTACGTGGAAGAAGAGGGAGGCAGTATTGAAGTTGTTGTTGTCATCATCATCAGCCACGAAACGTCCACTGTTGAATAAAGATATTGTATTTTATTGTATTGTATTGTATTGTATTGTATTGTATTGTAAAACTCTTTATTGTACATAAAAACATATGAAAATAACAGAACACAGGATAATAAGATGTACGTACAAAGGCGAACTTATCCCTTAAAGGGGATCATAATAAAGGTCAAAAGGTCCTTAAAGGTCATAATTAACGTCATAATTAACGACAACTCGCCACTTGTATGATTATTATTATTATCGTACGGCCTTTCAAAGATACAAGTCCTGCGTTTCTTATAAAACTAAATCTAAATTATTTAGCCAGTCTATAGCCTCCCCAGAGCATCTGTTAAGCCCCCTGAAGCCGCCAGCAAAACGTCGGTTGGGGCACTCCTCCACGATGTGGTAGGCTGTTTGTTGCGGAGCGCCGCAGTCACACGCTGGCGAGTCTTTAAGGCCCCACTTGTGCAGGCAGTAGTTGCAGCGGGCGACACCCGAGCGGATGCGGTTCAACGTCGTCCAGTTCTTACGACTGGCTTTGAAGCCAGGTAGCCGGGCAAACGGGTTCTCCACAAGGTCACCCGCTGAGCATTCCTGGGACTGCCAGTCGGCTGACCAGGCAGACCGGATATTGAGAGGTTGGCGGATGACGGGATCTGACCAGAGCGGCTTACGCGAGGAGAGTCGCTGCGGTATATGTCTGTCCAGGGTTCTAGTAATCGGCAACCTGTGCGGGAGTTGGGGATGTCATCAGTCCAACGCTTCGTCTTCCGGTTCGTGTTCTCCACTCGGACCCATTTCCCCTAACGGTTATCTGTTAACCTGCATATTTTTCGAGCTATGTCTGTGTTTTTAGTTCTTCGGCAAATTTCCGCATCCCAGATTCCATCGCAAAAAACACCGAGCATAACTCTCTCCAGCGCTGGCTCTAGCCCTTAATCAAGGTAGAGCGAGATTGTCTACTCTCTCCTTGGCTATGCCCTCAAAATTTTATTTGGCACCGGATATTGGAAAATGGCGCCCCTTGTCATCTGGCGCCTAAAGCGCCCGCTTCTCTTGATCTACTAGAGGTGAGACGTACTAGGCAAAACGCGGACTGAGTCTTGCGAGTGTTAAGGTTTTGTTGTTTATGTCTAGTAAAGAAAAATAATATTGTCATGATTGACATATCCATTGTGATCTACTTCAAGATGTGCTTCCGCACAATAAACATCGTCTACTATTACGTGTTATATTTTATTTAAACTCTATCAGGTTATTGGCTATCAATAAAGAAGATATAACATAAATATAAAGATAAATGTAGTGAATAAATGTGTAAAAGTACAAAATGTAAATAATATGTAGACAAATTGAAATAAGAAAAATGAAGATGTAAAACAAAAGTCGTCGAAAAGTGTCAACTGAAAAATAAAAACGTCAAGAAAATAAAAAGAAAATGGCTTCGTCGAATTTTCCGCAACTAAAAGCTGAAAACTTTAATAATTGGCTTTACCGTGTAAAATGCGTTCTAGAAGAAAAAGGATTATGGGGTATTATTCAAGAAGACGAAAATGTAAGTAAATTAAATAAGGAAGAGATTAAGAAAGCCAATGCAAAAGCCAAAAATATTATTGTTCAATGTCTCCCAGACAAATATTTAAATATAATTACAAAATGCGACACCGCAAGGAATATGTTAGACATATTAAAAGAAATATTCCAGAGGAAGAGCGTTATATCTACCATACTTTTAAGGCGAAAGTTAATAAACCTAAAACAATCACCAGACCAAAAATTAGAAAACTATTTTGAAAATTTTGACAGTATAACCAGTGAATTGGAGTGTGCTGGAGACTCCTTAACAGAACGAGACAAAATCGCTTATCTACTAACAGGCCTACAAGAGAAGTACGACCATGTAATAACTGCCATCGAATGCAATACGGGGTTCCAAGAAAGTACGTTAAAACTAGATTTCGTTAGAGCTAGACTACTGGACGAAGAGTTAAAAGTGCAAGAAATGCCAACCAACAACAGTCAGGATACAGCATTCGTTACATGTTATACCTGCAAAAAACCAGGACACCTATCAAGAGACTGCTACAAGAATGTCTGGCATAGCCGAGGTCGCGGACGCGGACGAGGAAGAACGAACAACCGTTACCAAAGATATTCACGTCATCCCAACCATTATGGAAACATAGCATTCGAAGAAACCGGACAAAAGAAAAAGACTAGATCCAAAGACTAGGTCCACGAGTATCTACGAGTATTGACTCATTGCGTAAACAAAATGATTCCCGTAAATGCGCTTCCGTGATTGTGTATACACCGTACTAGTTTTAGTGGTTTTACGAATATCGAACTACCGAAATGTCATCAAACTAGACTAGTCGGGCGATCCCGAAGACCCGAAGTTTCCGGACGTTTTGTTAATAGTTCCAAGCGCGAGCGCAGTGAGCGCACGCATCATGCTCGTTTTCAAGTTGGCGGAACGTTGTCAGCCGCCGTACTCCTAAATACTCGTACGCTAAAAGAATCGCGGGCGGGAACGCGTACTCACGCGTCCAAGCTAAAACCTATTCCAAAACCTATTCCAGTAAATACGTCTCACCTCTATGATCTACCCCAGTGTGGCACTGACTCTCTCCAAGCCTTATTGCATAATTCTGAGCCTCTCCAAGTTCATTGACATGGACCTGCTCAAGACAAGTAGGTAACATCTGAATCGAACAATTAATAACAACATTACGACGTGACCGACTTACTTACAGGAAAATTAACCCATTTGATTACTGATTCATAATTATCTTCGGAATAAACCGATGCATCTCAAGTGTCGTGAGTAATGCCTTCTTTAACCAATAAGATAACGCGGATGTCAATTGTTTCGCAATAATTACACGCTCCATGAGTTTATCCATATGATAAACAATATTTCTCGTTAAAATTATTTGAAGGCGAGCTAAAAACATGTTGGGACTGTGTCTCTTGTACACACAAAAGTCACGCCTGTACCTAAGTATTCCCAAATGGGGTAGGCAGAGCACACGAAACGTTACCGCTTCTGAGCCACTTTTAGCAATTTTAGGTTTAAAGTTTGACAAAAACAGTACAATATTGACAGGTAGTGCGTAGGTAATAGTGACAAGGGTAGGTATGTAGGCAGGATCTTCCATAAATCCTCCTGAGACCCCACGTCAAATTTTTGATTACTCATTATTCTGAGGATTACTCTTTTTTGTTGTACCTATATACAGCCAGTCCTATATAGCTTTATTCTTTATTTTTCTCTACAACACTACCTACACTTATTGCAAGCGGTTCTCGTTAAAGAAACCTTTATTTTTTTAAATATATCAATGTCATTATATAACTAACTGTTGCCCGCAACTCCGTCCGCATAGAATTTGTTTATCGCTATCCCGCGGGAACTATGCAATTTTCCGGGATAAAAACTATCCTATGTTCTTCCCCAGGACTCAAACTATCTGTGTGCCGTATTTCATCTAAATCGGCTCAGCGGTTTAATCGTGATATGATGAAACTTTCGCATTTATAATGTTAGTAGGATAACTCATGACGAATTTATAAATATAGTTACTACAGATTATTTAACCATTTCACTAAGAGGCCCCTAAAAAGGTTAAAATCGGCTGCTTTTTTGTAACAAGTAGATTTCCTATACTGGAACTTCGCATCTTCTTTCAGAATACCTCCTCGGCCAGAAAATCCTGGTGGCTCCAGTCCTGGAGGAGGGCGCCGTGTCCAGAGACATCTACCTGCCGCGGGGCACCTGGCGCGACGCGTCGGGCTCCATCTACGAAGGCCCGGTGTCCCTGGAGGCCTATCCGGCGCCTTTGGATGTCCTGCCGTACTTTACTTTGGAGGATTAATTGTCAATTAGGGTTTATTGTCAAGTGAAACATCGCTAGATGGGGTTAGTATCGAGTCTCATTTGACTTTACTGTCTTGTTTGTGTGTCACTGATTTAGTTATTTATCCAATGTAAAGCGGGACACAAACGTCAAAATTGTCAAACGAACCTCAGGATACCAGCGCGAACTACCTTTTATGTCCACTTTAACCTTTTCAACACTAACAGATGTTCAGCGCGTATCAAAAGCGACCTACATGCATTTCACTTTAGATTCAAACTTGTAGTTTAACTGGCGTTGGAAAGGTTAAAGGTTTTGGTTTTGTTATTTTTGTTGATTATAATATTTTGTTTTGTTTTTGAGCGTTTAATTTATTTGTACCTACCTACTCTTCTTATGCCTTAGCAATATTTACTATTTACAAGACTGGAGCGTTACTGATTTATCTCTGAACGAATCTTTTAGTGGTGATTTTTCTAAGTCAAAAATAAACTAGCATTATAAATGTCTCTACCCATTAGGTACACCGTTTCAAACCATTTTCTGCATTAGTACCCGTGGCGTGTGCAGTGTGCACAATTTCACGTCTGCCCTTGCTGTCTATACACACCATGCCAAAGGTAGCTGAACGGCTGATTTAAAGCTCCGACTAATTCGGCTGACATATAAGAGTACTTATACTCGTACTTATGCAGAAGTAACGAAGTTTGGCGGGATTAAACAGACTTAGTTAAAATAACTACTAAGTAATTAAGTATTACAATACAATAATTTGACTTGTGCCACTCTTGCACTCACCCAACGATGTATAGGTACGAAATTTCAAGTCAATCCGACCTACTGAAATTGGATTAGCGAGTTCGTGGTTAGAGAACCTGAGCATGATATGAGGCTTGAGCTCCCTTGGGTTCGATTCCCGGTCGGGGCAGATATTTGTATGAATGTTTGTTCTCGGGTCTTGAACTTTGATAAATATATTTAAGTATTTGTATCCATAGTAATATTATAAATGCAAAAGTGTGTGTTTGTGTGCTTGTATGTTTCGACATGATTTTTGGCAGTTTATGGGCCAGAGAGTGACATAGGCTACTTTTTATCCCGGAAAAATGCACAGTTCCCGAGGGAATAGCGCGCGATAACCGCATCCCACGCGGACGAAGTCGAGGGCAAAAGCTAGTTTATCTATAAAAGTACGTGTATCCGTTGCCTAGTACAATCGAGTTCATAAACTTGTGAGCAAAAATTTGATCAAAAATTCACGCTTCTACGTCGTTAACAATAGAGTCGTGTTCAGATATTTTTGATAAAAATTTTACTCAAAAGTTTATGAACTCGACTGTAGCTTTGCTTAGTTTGGAACTAGGTCAATTAGTATCAATGAGGGCTATCGCGTATGAATTCGCCGCTAGAGGCGCTAATGTAGCGTGAGGTCTCCGAAATGTCAAATCTCATAGTTTTTGGGTGAGCTACGCGGGTTTATTTATAATTAGAATAATTTTGTGAATATTTTGCAATATCTGAAATTAATTAGGGCAAATATGCGTTCCGGGGCAATGAATGTCTGTGTTTTGAGACAGTTTTGTCTTTCGGAAACTTTTGTCCTCCCTTTTTTCCGAACAAAACGGGGACTATGCAACACTGTGGTTGCTCGATATTTTTATGGTACGGTTTTAAGGTGTATTAAATATGATTTTAATCTAAACTTTGTTTTCACGCCCGTAATAACAGACTTTGAAAGCCATACTTAAAAACCTCACGCAACAGTGCGCCATCTAGTGAGACAAAAAACGATAGCCCTCATTGTCCCATGATTTTTTCTATTTAATGAAGCCTTGTACGAGTACAATCCTTCAACTCGTAAGTACTTCTGCATGGGCACGTAATCAGCAAAGGTACAATCCCTGCTAAGTGCAATCGCCGTTATCGTGGAGTGCACTGGAGTGATAACACGAGCTGGTGCAGCCAGTTGGCACCCAGGATCGGAAGGCGATGGCGGCCCTAAGGTTATTACTGGGTAAGTTAAGTCTCAATAAAAATAGTTCATATTTTTCAGCGACAAGAATTTACAATTTTCTTTAATTAATTACGTCACAAGGCTCGCTTTTTGAAGTAGGTATAAGGGATCGCCATTGCCGATCGGAATTATTTCCAAATATCCCTGTCCATGATAATAATAATCACTAAATTTTACACCTACCTACGCCATAGAATAATCTTAACTAAAGCAGCGTTTCCACCAATAATGTGCGAGGATGTGAAACGCTTCATTTACCTATCCTCGCACAGCACATCTCTAGTGGAAACAGCTGAGCGGAGCGAGGCTAGGCTAATGAGCGTTTCTATTGGTTCGTGACAAACACATTCCTCCAACACATCCTCGCACATCTCTGGTGGAAACCCTGCTTTACTTATAAAGATAGTTAGGATGTCTCTCGAGAGCTTTGGTAATATTAAACCAATTTTGTACAAAACATGTTCCTACCATCTACCATTTATCTCCTACTCGTATATACGACTCACTGCTGGGCACAGGCCTCCTCTCAGAATAAGAGGGCTTGGAGCGTAGTTCCCACGCGGGCCCAGTGCGGATTGGAAACTTCACACACACCATTGAATTGCTTCGCCAGTGTGTCCAGGCTTCCTCACGATATTTTCCTTTACCGCGAAGCCCGTGGTAAATGTCGAATGTAATTTCGCACATAAAGTCCGAAATACTCAGAGGTGTGAGTCCGCGGGCTCGAACCCACGATCATCTACTTCAATTCAATTCATTTATTTAAACAATTGAAGTAGGTACCTACATAATTATAATTATTAATAGGCATTTTATTTAATCTAGGTTACGTATTATATCTAGGTAAGTAGATACATACTATACTATTGGCTCAACTTTAATAACCAGGTGGTTTGCAGGTGGTAGGACCTTGTGCAAGGTCCGCCCGGATTGCTACCACCATCTTGCTCGCTAATCCTGCCGTGAAACAGCAGTGCTTGCACTGTTGTGTTTCGGCGTGGAGAGTAAGACAGCCGGTGAAATTACTGGCACTTGAGGGAGGTTGGCAACGCATCTGCAATCCCCCGGTGTTGCAGGTGTCTATGGGTGGTGGTGATCTTTTATCATCAGGAGACCCACTTGCTCGTTTGCCATCCAGTTGAATAAAAAAAAAAAAAAACCGCCTTCTACACCAAGACTATCTAATCATTAACTAGAATAGAATGCGTAAACTAGGATAGGTACATAAGTAGCCTGTATCTTAGAAAAAAATTGGCAGTTAAATACATTTCAAAAAAACTGCCAAATTTACATACTTGATTACTTATTATTTAAAGTTACGATTTAATGAGTAGGAAGGCTTGAGAGGCAAATAAGTCAAACCTTAGTAAGACGAGTTCTTTTCCCGCGGCAGTGAGCGCGTTGTGTGCGTGCGCGTGCGCATTCAACGCGACGGTGCAGCACCAGAACATGACGCTGACGCTGCAGACGCTCGACGGCGGCGGGATCCAGATACAGCTTCTACAGGGTAAGCACACATCATGAATCGTATTCATAATCATTTATTGCGATCATGTTCATTAGTACAATTACTGTAGATAGTAAACATGCCAGTACAGTAGGTACATGATACCCTGTCAGGGTACTGCAATATCCTTACATTCTAAATTGTTTCTCTTTCTAATACCATTAACCTTTTAACCGCCACAGCCGACAATTTTTTTTTCTGAAAACCGCTCCATTTGCGCCACGAAATGCCGACATGGCCACTATGGCACTTTTTGCAGCTGTCGTGTTTTACCGACCGTGGCAGTCAAAGGGTTAAACGAGCAAATTCTTCTCGGGATCTCGGAAACGGCAACAACGATTTCGATGAAATTTGGTATGTGGGGGTTTTCGGGGATGACAAATCGATTTAGCTTGGCCTCTCTGGGAAGACGCTTGTTATCGATTTTTAGCCCGAGCAAAGCTCAGTCGCCCAGGTATTAAATTTAAATTGTTGTGTTTTTGTGTTGTGTGTTGTTGTTTAAATCTTATATCTTTTAACAAGTATAATTATAGCATTTTTTTCATTTATCATTACAAGTTTACAGTATTACAGTAAAAAACCAATGCTCTTTAAAATCAGTTATACAAACAAAAAACTAGATTAAATAACAGTTAAAGACTAACTGAAGACCTCCCGATAGACCTCCAGTTGCTTCGGTTGGAAGAACCGTGAACCTACGGTTTTATCCAGGTCGTCCGTCCGTCTCGTTGGTGGACGCCTTACACTGCGCTTGCCGATCCGCGGTCTCCATTGTAGAACTTCGGCCCCAACGACCACCTGTTCTTCGTGCTATATGGCCTGCCACTCAACGAGCTAATTCCCTAAGTTATGTCGGTGACCCTCGTTATCCTATGTAGTTCCTCGTTTCTGACTCGATTCGATCCCGTAGAAAAATCTCGAGCATAGCCCTCTCCTCTCGATAGCTCGCTGAGCAACTCTTACCTATTTATAAGACTTAGGGGCTGTTGCTCTGGTGACCGAGCAATGGCGGTACCATATACCTGGTGGTCCGCCGGCTGGAGGAGGCTGTTGCGGCCATGGGATTGAAATAGCTCCTAAAATGTCTGGTGCAGAAGGCAAAGGGAAACCACTCCACTATCATTCCCAAGAAAGTCAACCTAGAGGTCTAAGATGGGATACCTCAAGTGCCAGTAACTTCACCGGCTGTCTTACTCTCCACGCCGAAACAGAACAGTGCAAGCACTGCTGCTTCACGGCAGGATTAGCGAGCAAGATGGTGGTAGCAATCCGGGCGGACCTTGCACAAGGTCCTACCACCTGCACATTATTCGAACAAAACAAACAGAGACGGCATCACAACCCGTCAGTTAAATTTAATCAATGGATGGTGAAACGGGGGTAACACTTATAACACTGGCAACATTTCTACTCCCACTCTCCCACTAATCATGCAGCTTATCATTCTCTTCCACAGGCAACAGTGAACTGATCGCGTCTACTATCGGTCGCTCCCTGATAACAACGGTGACGTCATCTGAAGATATAGAAGGGGGTGTGAAACTGTACATAGAGAGTATTGAGCTGAGCGTACAGACCCTGGTTGATGAGGCGGCTGGTGCCAGAGGACTCAGGATATCCTGGGACGGTGAAACTAACTCCACTTTTCAGGACTGCTATGATTTTGGTAAGTACTTTATTAAATCAGGTGTTACTTTGCGGAGATCAATGAACCATGCGATAGCTACGACTAGCAGTAGTACGTCGTCAACAAAGGTACTTATTTCATGCAGATTCTCCACCTCCAACTTGTAACACACATCACACAAACCCAACCATCACCGCACTACACTACTGGATTTCGAACTCAACCAGAGCTTGAAATTCAGACCAACACAACCGTTCACTACGCCACCAGCAGGGTTACTACGAAACTCGTCCCTCTGACACTTATACTATTTAATACGAGAGCGAGAGGGACGGTACGATACGAACTTCGAGTTTCGAGTTTCGTAGTAGCCCTGCAGGGCCTAATTGCATAAAAAATTACAAGTTAATAGTATTAGCGATTGTATTGAAATTCTATTGGGGTCGTTTTCAACGGACTCTAGAGTTGGCGTTTATCTCGCTCAAAAGCTCGGGATTACCATTGCCATATGGGTAAATGCGGCCTGTGTTTTTGGGTGGATGCCAGTGACGTCTCTTGACGACGTGTTTGCCTTATGTACGAGTAGGGAGTTGTTTGATTTATTTAAAATGATTTTTCATCACTTAAGCTCTGAAAGTACTCCTTTAAGTGCTCTTTTGTATTCACGAACTGGTAAGCAAGAAGATTGTAATGGGTAATACTTACCTCCAAACCTTCATGCTGGCATAATGCTGCTGGCCAGTGCTGGCTGAATGTGCCAAAGCCAAAGAGGCCATTAAAAAAAAAAGACGGTTTGGCGCGATAAATTTTATGCCGCTCTGTTACAAATTGCGTAGGTATACATTTATAACGGTTATTCTCTATTTCTTCGCATTTGTGATGTAAAGTAGTGTTCAACTCGAGTGTAAATGATCAATTACACCCGCGAACTATAAGCACCCTTGCTCGCTTTGCTCGCTCGTGCGCCTAAATATCTTAGGTGTAATTGATCACTAACAATCCTTGTTTGCTAATCTACTATTGTATTATAATTTTATTTCTATAAATAATTAACACAAAATCCCCTTTTTAGGTTCCAAACATTGGTACGGCGGACCTATGCAGATGAGCCAAATATTCCCCATCGAGAACGCCACAGTATTGGACATGGGCTATGTAACCAAAGAGAGCGACAACGGCGCAGTAATCGAGCGCTACTGGCTCAACTCCGCCGGCGAATACATCTACGTCAACCCTCAAGTTCCCCTCTTCGTGGACTATGGCAACGTCTCTAGCAACCAGATTTGCTTTAAAGCTGAAATCGCAGCTCCTTATTCCACTAGAAGGAACCATACAGAACTATCATATGACTTCTGGGTTCTGTCTGATGTAAAAGCAGCCCATCTACACGCCCTAGCTAACTATTTAGGAAAGCCTTCTGGTGTTCCAGACTACACCATGGTTAAGTATCCTATCTGGTCCACTTGGGCACAATTTTTCAGAGATATAAACGAAACTAATCTAATAGAGTATGCCAGTGAAATCAAAGCGTACGGCTTTGCAAATTCGCAATTGGAAATAGATGATATGTGGGAAGTCTGCTATGGATCTTTGAAGGTGAATGAGGATAAGTTTTCTAACTTCACGAAGCTGGTGCAGGATATTAAGGCGCTGGGCTACCGAGCAACGATCTGGATGCATCCTTTCATTAATCAGAACTGTGAACCGTGGTATTCCGAAGCTCTAAACAACAGGTGAGTACAATGTCACGCTGAAAAGTCCTAGTGTGCGACAAACTAACGATCAATAGATGAAACAATGTTGTGACCTCTGTTTCCAGTGGTATAAAGATAACAATGACCATTTCTCGATCGACCTTACATGATACTTTTTAAAAAAACCGGCCATGAGCGTGTCGGACACGCCCGAAATAGGGTTCCGTAGCCATTTCGAAAAAATTAAGTAATATTTTTCTAAGGATTTCGTATTTTGTACGGAATATTCCAAGTTTATGTATATTTTATACCTTAGGCTGCTATTTACTCTTAAACTACTAATAATTCTCAAGAAAACTTAACCGTTATAGTTTTCCTTGTAAGTTTGATATACTTACTACTGTCCTGAATTTTTTCAAATTTTTCTACCAGCCAGGTTAGATTTTAGAGGGGGGGGGGACGCCCGATTTTAACGAAAATTTGCACTGTAAAAGTTGAATATTTTGCAAACAGATCACTGAATCGAAAAATCGTCACAGCAACCCCCTAATGGTTTTTAAAGACCTAACTAACGATACCTCACACTACAAGGTTGGATAAGAAAACAAAAATCACCCCCCACTTTACGTCTATGGGAGGTACTCTAAAAAAATTTTTTTTTTATTTTTTATTGTACCATTTTGTCTGCATAGTTTACATATATATTCGTGCAAAATTACAGCTTTCTAGCATTGAAAGTCCCTGAGCAAAGCCGCGGACGGACAGACAGACAGACAGACATGGCGAAACTATAAGGGTTCCGTTTTTGCCATTTTGGCTCCGGAACCCTAAAAAGCTCGTACGTCAAAATCGAAAGTAACTGGAATGCAATATATTTACAAAACCGAGCCGAGGTGGCCTAGGTAGTCGTTTGACCTATTGCCTCTTCTGCAGCGGATCGTGGGTTCAAACCCCAACGCGCACCTCTGAGTTTTTTGAAATTCAAGTGCGAAATTACGTTTGAAATTTACCACGAGATCTTACGGCTTAGGAAAACATGCACCAACCTTTGAAGCAATTCAATGGAGTGTATGAAGTTCCCAATTCGCACTGCGCCTGCCTCTCATTCTGACAGGCCTGTGCCCAGTAGTGGGACGTATAGGCTAGGATGATCACAGCGTCCCTGTTTTTCTTCAGCTATCTGGTCCTCAACGAAGACGGCAGCCCTGACACCTCGTGGTGGAACGACAACGGCACGGTTGCGAGCTATGTGGACTTCACCAACCCCGCTGCAGCCGAGTGGTGGTACCAGCGCGTTAAGAAAATCGTCGATACTTATGACATTGACAGCCTCAAGTTTGATGCTGGCGAGAGCAGCTTCTCACCACAGGTACAGTCACCAGCATTAATATCTGCCACAGCGGAGCGTGCAAAATTATCTGACACGTCCTTCCGGCCCTAGAGATAGAGTCGTATCAGATTTTTATGCACGCTTGTTGTGACAGATATTGGTGCTGGTGACTGTACGGCGCATCTTACTGCTTGATTATGTAACTTCATCATCATCATCGTCAACTGAAAGACGTCCACCAAAGGACATTAGCCGCTCTCAAAGTAGACTGGAGATGGGTAAATCCATCCAAATTTGAAGATTCAAAAGAGTCAGATCCAAATCCCTTAGCGGCTACTTTTAAATGTTATCGACTCCGAGAAGTTAAGTACCTATACTAACTTCGAATCCTAATTGTAGTCTTTGCTCCGGCCTACCTGTTGCATCAAGCGGCCCGGATTTGTGATGAATCAATCACATTGGATCGGATATATTCGATCGGGCGCTGAGCAGGAGTTGTCAAATAACTGCTGGATGGCAAACGAGCAAGTGGGTCTCCTGATGGTAAGAGATCACCACTGCCCATATACACTCGCAACACCAGAGGGATTACAGATGCGTTGCCAACCTAGAGGCCTAAGATGGGATACCTCAAGTGCCAGTAATTTCACCGGCTGTCTTACTCTCCACGCCGAAACACAACAGTGCAAGCACTGCTGCTTCACGGCAGGATTAGCGAGCAAGATGGTGGTAGCAATCCGGGCGGACCTTGCACAAGGTCCTACCACCTGCAAAACTACATTACTGTGCCATGCCATATACAGCTATCTGTATCATAATATTGTCTTATTTAATACAATGACATTTTCCCCTCACAGATCCCAGTGCAGACAGGTGACGCAGACTTACATCCTCACCACATCACGCAGGCATACGTACGGACCTGCGCGCGATTCGGTAACATGATTGAAGTACGCACAGGGTTCAGGTATGTTCAGTATTATGGATATCTTAAATAAGTTCCTGTTAAAAATGTAATTCATTCATTTCATTTATTTATTTTGCTAAAACATACACAGTTGGTACAAATTTTAATGTTAATAGTGCAAATTACTTGAATGCATGTTCCGCCTGCAGCATGCAAAATTTATTTATTTTATTATTTAATTAATTTATTTATTTTGTTATTATTTTTTATTTATTTAATTTTTAACACAAGCTTTTTTACTTATTGGTTTTTTATTGACTGTACTTGCAATGTCGTCCAACTTACATAATGGAAGTGGGTCAAAATGAACTAAGTAGCAAGATTTACATAAAACCTTGTAAAAATATTAAGTAGGTACGTGACTTGAGGTCGTTTAGAATTTAGAAGAAAAATTACCTTTTCAACGGAGATCGTTTTACAGTTTAACTTTCTTTTCCATTACAGAATGTTTCGGTTATATAACCTAAGGGAGGTGGTGATGAGTGTCCTTTTTTTCTGTCTAAATGGACTTTATTCTGCATCTATTTGTTTTTTCTTTATTTCTTCTTCAGAACTCAAGACCTCCCAATTTTCGTCCGCATGGTGGACCGTGACTCCGCCTGGGGTCTCACCAACGGGCTCTCCACCATCATCACAACAACCTTCCAAATGAACTTGAACGGTTACACCTTGGTCTTGCCTGACATGATCGGTGGGAACGGGAAAAATCTAAACAACGCGAATTCTGCTCCGCCTACAAAGGAGCTGTTCATTCGATGGGTGCAGGCAAATACGTTCTTGCCAGCCATGCAGTTTTCTTTCTTGCCGTGGCGTTTCGACAACGAGGTAAGAAGATAGAAAATAGTTACACCAAGTGGCGCCCATTATGGGGCCAAAGAAGACAAATTATAGTTACACCAAATGGTGCCCATTATGGGACCAAAGAAGATGATATATTTACATTAAGTATAAGATATATTTACATTCGTTTTTATCCTCCTAAGGCCCAGCATGCAAAAATTAGAACTTATACATTTAAGCAAAAAGTCTAAAAAATTTGAGAGTTAAATATGAAGTAGGTTGTAGGATCTTTTTGTCTATTTCAAATTTAAGCTAATATTGTGTAATTTTCTTCATTGTTTATGTTTGTACTGCACTATAGTGATATCAAATCATATCTTCTCAAAACTCCCAGTGCCTGATTTTTACCTATACGAGTAACATTACTCCTTCATAATTTTATTCGACACTATTTGTCCCATTAACCTCTGGATGATTTAATAGTAGCTAGCTAGACTGCATTTTTATTACCCGACTGCCCGAAGGAGGGTTATGTTTTTCGAGCGTATGTATGTATGTATGTATGTGGGTATGTATGTCCATTGTCCATTTCTTTGGTCCTCGCTGCAGCCTAAACGGCTGGACGGATTGTAACATATGAGGTATCATTGGATTCGTCATAACTGTCGGAGTGACATAGGGTGTATAATATTACAAAAAAAAATATGGCGAAGGAATAAAAAAAATATTTTGTATTGTAACAATATGGGATTCAAATGAAAGCTAATAATCAGTCCATTCTAAATATATACGGGTTATAATACTTTTTATCTACTGTTTTCACAGAAATATCAAAAAAGTATAAAATAAAAAAAAGAAGCTCATTTAAGGTTCAACAGTCTTCATCTTGGTAATGGGTCCCGACTGTTCAACCTTTAATGAGCTTCTTGACAGAGTTCTAGACCACAACACTTATTTTCTTCCTTTTAGTTTTTAAGGCAGTCGGGTTTTTTGATTTTTTAATTAATCCCAATTTTTATTCCCAGACAGCTGAAATCAGTCTCAAGTACACTCAGTTGCATGCTGAGTATGCGGATGTGATATACGCAGCTATGAACGCGTCGACAGTGGACGGTCGGCCTGTCAATGGCCCGCTGTGGTGGATTGCCCCTACTGACACTGTAGCGCTGACTATTTGGGACCGTGAGTAGCTCCACCTAGTATACAATATATACCTTTTTACACTTTACATACTCACTGGCTCATCATCACCATCATATCAGCCGCAGGACGTCCACTGTTGGACATACGAGTAGGACTCCCTCATGAGTAAGGATAATAAATAATACATTGTAAACTAGTTTTTATATAGTAACTAATAAACACACAGGGCACACAGGATATACCTCAGCGTTTGTAAACAGTTTATAGACATATAGCCGGGTTACTCTCGATTTTCCCTTTTCGCCAAATGACAATATAGCTCAAACGTCTGGATTGTGTAATGTCTTTGTTGCTATATAGACATGAACGCTAAATGTATCTTTAGCAAAACGTCTGGATCTTAGAATGTTACAATTTAAAATATTCTAGTAGCGAAACATCATTATCTTAGAATGTCTTTATTACTTAATAGACATAAACGCTAAATGGCCCGGTAACGAAACGTTTGTATCTCAAAATGTCTTAAATAGTATATAAACATGAACGCCAAATAGCCCGTTAGCAAAACGTCTGGATCTTAAAATGGCAAGTGTTGATATGATTCTTAATGATTCAAACTCCTTTCCACACAGTCGATTATTATCTATTGTTTAAATCCTGGCCACTTCAACATAGTAGCTCTTACATATTATCATAGGAGACATAGGACTGGTAGGTATACCAGTAGTGTGATTCATTGCATTTCCAGACGTTTTGCTACTAACTCGTTCTGTGGTCATGACAGTCAACTAATTTTGCTTTCGAGGAATTAAGTATTCTAATTATAAAGACTATTTTAATTTCCAGACGTATGGCTAATAACTCCTTCTGTGTTCATGTCAATCAACTAATTAGACTTTCGGTTAATTAGGTATTCTCTAATCACACGGACTATTTAATATTTCCAAACGTTTGGCTACTTGCTCATTTCAATTCTGTGACGTCCTGCTAAATTGACAGTTTGTTGACTGAGTATTCTACTTTCATGTCATTCAGCTGAATTGACTCTTTGCTGACTGTGTATTTTACTGTTATGTCATCTAGCTGAAATGGTCCTTTGGCGAAAAGGGAAATTCGAGAGTAACCCCATATATACTTACCTACTATTTTAGCCCTCTAGGCCGGCAACGCTTCCGTTATCATCCATTGTTGGAGGTACTCAATTCATTGATGCTGATGTTAATACGCCATGGTGGTTCCTTGCTCGTTTTCCACCCCATGGCATAAAATCTCCAAATTGTCTTAATACATTTTACATTTGTTTCCAGAGTACCTCCTTGGCGAGGACATAATAGTGGCACCAGTTTTAGTAGAAAATGCGACTACCCGTGACATTTATCTGCCAGAAGGCGAATGGCTAGCCAAAGGGCTTTCAACGGAAGCCTATACAGGACCAATTTGGCTTTTAGACTATCCAGCACCCTTAGATGAGTTGCCGTACTTCGTTCGGAAGGGAACCAACGAGCCTGACGCCGCGAGCACGCCTCATGTTGCTGACATCCTGGTAGCTGTAGCGGTTGTTATGCTAGTTTTTAATGATTAACGACCCGTTAATCAATTACCTGCCGCACTCAGAAATTATTTAATTATAATTGGATATACACACACAGGATCCTTATTTGAAATACAAAACTACTTCACGACTCGGAAGTCATTTAACGCAAAACGAAGGATTATTCATTTTGGTGTGCGGCCAATTTGTATTTATTGATTTAAGTTAAGAAGTTCTGTATTACCTATGTTGTTTTTATTGATTTTATGACATTTATTTTGAAACCTTACATAATTGATAATAGTATTCATTAAGCGTCTGATGTAAAATGACATTACAGTGGATATAAATATTATGAAGCATTTTTTTTTTTTATAAAAAATAATAAACATGTTTTTTATAGTTATAATTTAATATATTATACATTATAATACAAAGCGTTTTCTGCTTAATTACAACAAAAACGAATCCGCCTTATTTACAATCACTTTCTGGGCCCGGTTTATCCTAAAGATAGCGAAATTATAGTGCAATAGAAAATCTATTGTAAAGCCTTATGTTCACGCGACGTATTTTTAGGCGTAGTCGACACGCTGTTTATCACTTTTTTGTATTTTTTTGTAAATTTTCGGCGCCGTATACGCACGATTACAAAACGCGCCTGAAAAATACGCCATGTGCCGCCTAATGCATACGTATCTTTTGATACAGTTATTTGCAATATCTTTGATAATTGAAACTGGAATCGGATGGATTAACGTCACTGTTTGTAATAATTTAGACAAGACTCCAAAATTAATGGCGAATCAATTAATTAATTTCTTATTGGAGACTTAATTTTGATTTCTAATAACACAGACTTCCTATAATGTAACGTATTTACTGTATTTATTAAAAAAAAAACTATATTCTTACTATATTTGCTAGGGTAACTAGTCTATTCCTATTCTACTGACGACAACTGCTGCTTTTATTAACATTTTGCCAGAAATTCAAGTGTAAATTTTCTAGAAATTAATTAATTAATTAAACATTTAATTATTTTGGAGCCATGTCCATATTATTGCAAACAATAATGTTATCCGTCCGACTCTTAGTTACAAAACAAAGGCAGTATTGTTCGCGCTAACATTCGCGATCGCATCCACTACCTCTTTCTACCCTCATTTTATACCGTGTGACGTGTGACAGAAAGTAGTGGTAAAAACAATTGTGACTACAAGTGTGTTAATAGTCAAGGCCTCAGTTTCCATTTGGTAAATAGACGGGTGAAGTTCGGTCTTACAAGAAATTTTACACTCTAACAAAGAACGGTAGGGTATCTAGCGGCGCGGGATAATTCCGTATCCAGTCACCCCCCTCCAACCGGCGGGAGGGGTCGCCTTGCTCCAGCCACCCTCCTGCTGGGAGATAGATGTCCCTCTCTCGAGATCCTCGCTCCACCACAGGAGCTACTAGGATAGTTTCGCCGAGAAGATATTCTGCAGAAAAATAAGTTTAAAATGTATACTTAACCTCCTGAGGTCCATCATACAAATATTTTATTGGGCCACACGAGGGTAAAGGTAATAATATGAGGTGTTACACAGGTGTAAAGGTGTAAATGTATACTGGTACGATATTTAGAAATTCAATTCCTGATCCCAATCAAGGCTAATAAGTTTTATGCAATCCCACCCATGGCTGTTATTATTCCCATGGTGGAAATTAAATCCTAAATATGTTGTTCTATTAATGTATTGTACACGATACTTTTGATTCGGTGATCAGCAACCAATTTTTCTAGGTTAATAACGTGTTTTTTTTTAAGTTAAACAGAGATTTAATTTCTTGAGACCTCGTCTATTAAATTCCATTTTGGCTGGGGATTAATATTTTTCAGCTCCTGATCGCGGGTTCAAAATCACCGTGAATCAATCATCGCAATGCAAAGAAATATTTAAACATCATCGTCACTCGTCCAATGTTCTATGACTTACCGTCCCAAATGTCATGTGCTGCGGTATCGTTGGGCGCTATCCACCAGACCGGTGGATTGACAGGCGAACCATCCCTTACTGACCGCTGACAGGCCGTCATTATCTGGTCAGAGTACTTCGCATGCAGCTGCACGAACTTCTTGCTTAATTCGATCGTCTGCAAAGATCATTAATAATTACATCATCGTCGACATCCGCCGGACGTCCACATAGGCCTCCCCCAACGACCTCCATTTGTTTCGGGCGGAAGCGGCATGCATCAGCCGTGAATCTGCGGCTTTAACTAGGTCCGCTGTCCATCTCGTTGGTGGAGGTCCTACGTTGCGCTTGCCGATCTGCGGTCTCCATTTGAGAGCTTTTCGGCCCCAACGGTCATCTGTTCTCCGTGCTATGTGGTCTGCCCACTTCAACGAGCTAATTTGCTTGGCTATGTCGAAAATCCTACATAGGTACATGCAGTCTTTCTATTATACCAATAGTCAGTGGCAAGTTGATGCAAAATGCAGACCTTAGTAAGGTTCGTCGTTGTATTTATAACTTGCAATAGGCAAAATTTGAAAAATGCCGCTATTGGCACTTAACATGTCATCAAAGCAACTACTATAACCATTGATCTGGAAATGTTTATGATTGAAGGCCAACATAACGAATAAAAATTACTTAAACCAAAAGAATTAGAAATAGAAATAGAAATAGAAATAGAAGACATTTATTCACATTCACAAAGACACACAAATACAACCAAACTAAAAAACAACAACAGCAAACACAAATAAAACAAAAAAAAAAAAAAAAGAAATACAAAAATTAAAATATATGATTTTGTGTGTCCTCGCAAAAGTGAAACGGCCGCTGACTCAGCATTATGCTGAGGCGTTAAACGCCTGCAGCGCTGATATTCTGTCAGAACCGTCAGAATTAAGCGATAACATCGTCAATGTAGATGTCCTCAACGTTTTGCACGTGCTAAATGAGTTCTACAAAAAAGCAGTCAAACTTTTCTAAATGTCTAAATGTTAACTGGTTATTTTCAAAAACTTGAGAACCAACTTCGTTATCGAAATCCCATGGCACGTAGGAGAACTGCATGCTGGGCATAAAAGTGTTCGCCTGCAGCCATCGGATGAACAGCTCCTTAGTTGGCTCCTCATTGTAGCTGAGAAATGTATGAAAAAATATGTGTATATATTATTATGTGTAGGTACTTGTTTGTCAACTACGATATAACTAAGAATATTAAGATAAAGATCAACTAGTTATGATGCATAATTTACATCTTTACTCGTGTTATGAAGGAATTAAAGGTCAAATCTGTCGCAGAACCGCGGATAAAAAATCATAAGGTAGGTTCTTTAAACTACTTTGACCTTTCTTGTTTATTTTCTTCTACAAAAGTCTGGAAATAGTTCGATGCTCATGGACATTACCCACCCATTCCCTCCAATCATATCAGGCAGCACGAGGGGATATCCATTCATGTTCATCTGCAGAAGCGTCGTGATCAAGGTTGGGAGTCCGTTCTCGAAAGTCCAGTAGGTGTCCTTGTCTATCATACGCACGAAGATAGGGAGGTCTTGTGTTCTGTAAAAAAAATAAACAGTCTTAAGATTTTCAGCTAGGAAGATTCTCAAATGGACATCGTGGAATGGAATGCTCCATATTAGAAAAATTCTACTACTTCCAATATATGTTGAAAGTGAGTTTTCGAATCGAGTCCACGAATTTAATGCCCTTGATAGTATGTCAATGCAACAATTTGCAAGCACAGTGATCAATGTGATCATCATTATGATAATTTATGATCCTCATAGACTATTGTAGAACAGGCAACACGACAATAAGACATTCTCATTTGAGAAACTACGGGATTTAGAAAACCATTTTTCATAAATAAATATAGCATTGGACGACTGACGTAGGTTAAATTGCTATGGACAATGGAATACCTGTATCCAGATCTAACTTCTGTAATGGGTCCAAACTGCGCAGCAGCACGCAGGTAGTCCGCAGTAATCACTCCTGGCTGGTCACGGATGTCGCCCTTGAGGACAGGGATCTAGAAAAATTCTCAGCATCCTTCAGATGTTCCCATTGAGTTTTAGTTGGGACTCAAGACTAGCCTTACGACTTTAAAGACAAAAATAATAAAAGAGGTACATGTCACACAAGCACACACTTCAAAACGGGTGAAAGAAACACGGAACATTTCCTTATCAAATATTTACTGTGTTCAAGCATTTTAGGTCAAAAATGTAACATTTGAACTCTCGGTACTTTCCTACTTATTGTAGCAGCGTAGCTAGTTATTTACACTTATAATACCTGGGGTGCCCAGCTTGATTCACCTCCATCGAACTTGTAGCTGTCGAACCCGTAAGCTTTCTGGATGTTCTCGAGTCGACCGACGTACCAGCTGCGAGCCTCGGGCTTGGTGAAGTCCACATAGGCGGTGGTTGTGCCGTTGTCGTTCCACCAACTCGTCTCCACTGAGCCGTACTCTGAGGATACTAGGTAGCTGGAAAGGAATATACGACGTAAGCAGGTGTGTTAGGCTCTAAGTATGAGTATGAACTTCGAGTCAGAGCATACCTAACTCAAGAGAAAAAACAGCTAATATTCGTACCTACTCGGAAATGAACGTTCTGTACCACCATGAATTTGCGGGATAAAGACTGTTCTTGCAGTCTTTTCCTTTATTTTTATTATCTGTTGTGCTAGTGTCCACATAGCTGTACACACGAAACGAATTGATTCTGCTAACCCCATTTTACCTTTCTGTTACTAACTTGGAAGCACAAACATCTATTTACGGACAATTATTAATAAATATTTGGTTTATTTATACTTTGAAACCTATCGACGTACAAACGTTTTCATTTTTAATATCTATATTGTATGTGTATTGATGATTATGCAATGGGACTTACCCCTTTTTAAGCGCTTCTGTGTACCACGGTTCACATCCTTTATTGATGAATGGATGCGTCCAAATAGTCACTCTAAACCCCTTTCCTTTCAACATGTTCACAGTATTCTTCATATTAGGAAACCTATCCACATCAACAGTCTGAGATCCATAGCAGACCTCCCAGAGATCATCAATCTCCAACTGACTATTAGGAAAGCCATTACTGTTGATTTCATCAGCAAACTTAAGCACCACATCGTGATTAACATGATTCTTGTATCTAGCCCAAGTCGACCAAATGGGGTACTTCATCATCAGGGCATCTGGTACCCCGGACGGTTTCCCTAGATACTTTTCAACGGCGTATTCGTGTGCCTTTCTAACATCATCGAAGATACCAACAGCATATATCAGTTCGTTTCTATCTCTCTTGCTGGAGTAAGGGGGCTTAACTTGCGCTATGAAACATGCTGCGTTCTTTTCAAGGTCATTTTGGTCGATAAACAGTGGGACTTTTTTGTCGAAGTAGTAGAAGATTCCTTCGGAGTTGAGCCAGTAGGGTTCTGCGACGCCGCAGTTGTCGGCCTCTTTTGTGACATACGCGTAGTCGACAAGAGTGAGCCGCTCGATTGGCCAGTACTGTCGCTTCTGTTGAGGACCACCGTACCAGTGACGTGAACCTAAAAGTGAATAGTTCGAAAAATCATAAGGTGTGTATTGCTGTATTTTATTGTTTAAAAAACGTATAAGAAATGAAACTGATTCTGGAAATTTAAGGTAAGCTGGTAGCAAGCAGATACTAAAATATTAAACAAATAAATAACCGTAGGTGATATGGGCAAGAAAAACTAAAAAAGAGATACTTCTCAATATTTATTACGAGCCTATAAAGAGGCGATGAGACCCATAAGTGGAACATGTGGAACATAATAAAAACGGGTGAATAAATAACAAAAGCATTACCTAAGTTAATACAGTCCTCCAGCCGTATCCCCTTAGGAGCTTCCCAGGTGATGGTGATGATCTGTCCAGTCCTGGCTCCGGCCACAGCCTCCACAGCAATGCGAACGGTCGTGTCGTTCGCGAACTGGATGACTACGTCGCCGTCTTGGACGACGTCTTTGATAGTACCGGTGCGGCGGCCAATGACCGAGATGACTTCGGAGAGACCCTCTGTGGGTGGGAAATGGGAAGCTGGGATGAGAATAATGAAGCCCAAACTGTTATTATCTGGTTTGCATGACTTTGGGTTTCTGTAAAAAGGAATACTTAAATACTTAGATAGTCGTAGATCTGAATAACCTATTCCTTGCATATGCCTTGTTGGGACCCTGATCCGGGGATCACTCCAAAATTTTAGGCTATATTTTTGTATTTTTATCAAAATCTTCGTTATTAATATTATTTGAAACAAAGGAGGCTAGAAAGCAGTTTTTTTACATTTGGTGTGATTCCATTCGTAAGAAAGGTTAAACTTGTTCATTAGTATGAATATGATTAAGTACTATACTACTCGACACATCTATTCCAAAGCTTACTTCTCTTCAGCAACAGGTTGAGTCCTCCGTAAGGGTTGTCTTCGAGCTTGGCCTGCAGGTCAGGAGTGTTCAGCACGGTGATGTCAACAGCCAGCGTGCATACTGCTAGTGCCGCCAGGACTAGGAAAATATTTTGTATAAAGAACGTAAAAATATGTAATATGTATGTTATTTGAGAATCCTTGGTGTCCACCACTTGGCAGTGTGTGGTTTTATTTCATTAAGTAGTTACCGAAACCTTACTTTTTGGCTTACAAGTTTGGCTTTTCGGGCGCGGATATATGGACCTCTCCGCAAATTAACGCCTGATTCAATAAATCATTTAAATATTTGTTATTATTGGACATAAAATAAGAATAAGTTCTATGTATCGGGTGTCCCAAAAAGGGCGCAAGATTTCAATTTGCCGCCATTTTTGTATTTTAGTGCTCGCAACCCTAAAAAAACTATTTGACAGCTGAATGTTTAGGGTTTGTAAAAATGGCGGTATAAGTACGAAAGATCAACGTGTTTTTATTAATCTAATCTATTTCAAAAGAAGTTTGGCGTGGGTCTGATTCTGATGAGGTTAAAGCTTAACATTTTAAGACTTAGTCAGCACTATATCTACACATACCTACCCGTGCTAAATTACAGGTTTCTAGCACTAGCAGTCTCTAAACTAAGATGCAGACGGATATGCCGGAACAATAACATTTTAAAACCACGGAACCCTAAAAATATTACTTTCTAGTACCTTCTTTCAAGGTCTCCCGGACATGAACTGTTTGTTCCAAGATTTCTGCAGAACCAATCAATACTGCTGCAACCATGTATTATAATAATTGGTGTTTTGTAAAGACTTAAATTAGATACAGCTGGTAATTAACTGAGATTGGTGTAATTATGAATACAATGGAACAGGAATTCCGAGTAGATAAATAATGGAATGAAAAACAATCTGTTTACTATCAATGAAATCGATACGTCGTGGGGCCTCTGGAAATGTTAAAAATTCAAGGTTAAATTCGCGGCTTCGCTTCAGTAAAAGAATAAAATAAAAATATTTTTATTCATGACATTTAAGTTTTTTTTTTACTAGCTATTGCCCGCGACTCCGTCCGCTTTGAATTGGTTTATCGCTAAAACGTGGGAACTATGCTATCTTCCGGAATAAAAACTAATCCTATATCCTTCCCCGGGACTCAATCTGTATATCGAATGTCATCTCAATCGGTTCAGCGCTTTTGGGTTCAGACGTGAAGAGGTAGCAAACAAACAAACAAACAGACTTAAGTACAAACTTTCGTATACGTAATATGTATAAGGGGGATGAGAAAGTCGGAAACAGAGACAAATTGTCACGAAATTGTCCTAGCTCAGATTGATGTCGGTATTGCTGTCGACGCTGCCTGGTCTTCCGTTGGAACTGTTTTACTACAAAACTAATACAATTAACTTACACCAGACTAATATTATAAATGTGTTTTTTTTTATAAAAACAGGGGGCAAACGAGCAGACGGGTCACCTGATGGAGAGCGATCACCGTCGCCCATGGACACCCGCAACACGAGGGGAATCACAGGTGCGTTGCCGACCCTTTAAGGAATTGATAGGCTCGTTTTTTAAAGATCCCTAAGTTGTAACGCTCCGGTAATGTTGCCGCTGTAAGCTGATTCCAGATCTTCGTCGTGCGAGGAAAGAAGTTTCGCTTAAAACGCACGGTACTAGACTGCCAATCATCAAGAAGGTGAGGATGGTGTGTTTGTATGTTTGCCCGTTTTTCACGTCGAAACGCGGAGGGACGAATTGACGTGAATTTACCGTAGAGATAGTTTATGGGCCAAAGATTGACATAGGCTACTTTTTATCCCCGAAAATGCCCAGCTCCCGAGGGAACAGCGCGCGATAACCGAATTTTACGCGGACGAAGTCCCGGGCAAAAGCTAGTAACTTAAAAAATAAACAGTGAAATATAAGCTACTAGCTGCCCCTGCTTTGCTCGGGCTTTATTTTCGAATAAGATTTGATCAAAGGCACTTAGTACCTAATATTTTTCAGCTTCATTCCCAAATACTGCAACCGCGCGAAACGGAAAACGGAAAGGGAAAATCTAAAGACTCCAATCTTTTAAAAGTCACTCAACTAATGTCGTTCAGTTGGACGAGTACGTATCTATGTTTTAATTATTATTTGCTGTTGTTAAAGGGCTCACACGGTAGGTATATCTCTTACAGTTTTTGACTTCTCCCTACTGACCCATTTTTGGATTGATCATTCCTATATGGGTATGTTAAAAAATGTAATTACCTATAATTTACATCGTAATGCTCAACTCAGAACTGCTCATTCAATCATGAGAGATAAAATAAAAAATGACTCTGGCATCTCAGTACCCTTAGTGTAATTTTTCGGTTACAAAATACGTCTCGACCGCGTTCGCGTAAAATCTCAATTTGTATGGAAACACGGACATCGCAAACGTTCCGCTGGAGGCGCTGTTCGTGTTTCCATACAAATTGAGATTTTAACGCGAACGCGATCGAGACGTATTTTGTAACCGAAAACTTACGCTAAGGGCACAGTATTTGTAAAAAAGATAAAAGATACTCCTAGCACTTAACCAATGTGGTTATGACCTAACTTACCACACAGCGTGACGGCCATCCTGAAGGGCGCTCCACACAACACTGCCGCCAGGGCCGGGGTCGCGGGCTTTATACCACTATTAACGTTATATTAACGGCATCATTATGACACCAATTTAATTGCTGCAGATCTATTAAGGACCTTACACACTGCAGGAAGTTGATATATTCAGTCTTCATTAGTTTAAATCCTTACTACTAATACGAAAGTAACTTTTCGTATGTTGCCTCTTCACGCTACTCTGTGCCCTTAGTGTAAGGTTTCGATTACAAAATACGTCTCGATAGCGCCTCTAGCGGAACGTTTGCGATGTTCGTGTTTCCATAAAAATTTAGATTTTAACGCGAATCTGTGGTAGTGTTGCCCAATTCAGATATATTTTTTAATTTTTTTAAATATGGAGAAATAAATTATAATAAATATTTTCCCATGTTCAGGAGGCTAAACTCTTTCGATTCCTGTAGCAATTTACAGGTGTTAAAAAAATTAAATCTTGTCAATTCTTTGAAATTACTGTTTTTATCGATGAAAATAATTAGCGGGACCCCTGATCTTTATATTTCTTTGTCAGATGTTGGCAAATAGATTATAACTTGTCTAAACGGCTCTTAAGTCGACGTCAGCGCCACTTAGTCGGCGCTACAACAACAATACCCGCAAAAACTGGCGAACGTTTGGAATAGCACTCACGCGCATGATAACTATTCTCCGCTGGACATTTGTAATTCCGTTTTAATTATACGTTGGCTGTATCTTCAAGGGAACATCGCAGCAGGTGGCTGAATGGTTCTAAATCAAATCTTAATGATAATAATGATGTTATAAAAGGTGTTAATTAAATAATTGAAAATCTGAAAGGTGTTCAGAATCGAGAGTAAAATCGAATACACTATAGTTCAAAGCGGGCTAATAAATGTTTTTATCCCTTTTTTACTGTGCCCAGTTTAAATGTAACGTACATATTTTTATTAAAATAATCATTAATTAATAATAATAATAATATAAGAGAATAATTTAATTTAATCTATTTTTATTTACGTGAAGGTAAGTACATTCGTGCAAGATTACAGCTTTCTAGCATTGATAGTCCCTGAGCAAAGCCGCGGACGGACAGACAGACAGGCAGACATAGCGAAACTATAAGGGTTCCGTTTTGGCCATTTTGGCTACGGAACCCTAAAACGGCGAAGCGCAAGTGACAAATCAAGAATAGAAATAAAATTACTGAGTTAGCAAAACATACGAATTTTTTTTAATAAGTACATTTTTTTTTATTCGACTGGATGGCAAACGAGCAAGTGGGTTTCCTGATGGTAAGAGATCACCACCGTCCATAAACATCTGCAACACCATGGGGTTGGTAATTAGGGTAAGTATTTAAAAAATAAAATAAACGTAAAATATTATAGAGTTAATTTTCATTTTAATATCAGTAAAGTAACAATTTAACGTGCATCTATTATTTAAATATTTCTAAAAATCTATAATTAGATTATTAAATTACTTACTTACCTACTTAGTAAAGTAAGGTTTATTTAAGTAAACTGTCAAAAAAACAAGACCAGCCAGGAAATCATTAATGCCTTTAATCGTATTCAGACTGAAGATATAAATGCCCTATCCATCATCCCGGCGGAAATACTTGTCCTCGGTTGTCCAGCATGAAGTCATTAGACGGGTGCACGCCAACCACACAGCCGTACTACGTTTTTAAACCTCGACACAAAGAGAGGGGTAGTGTGCGTCATCGTAGCTCACAAATGGAAAAACGATTTCGATGCGGTTTTCAACCCCCGACGCAAAAAGAGGGGAGCTATAAGTTTGACCGCTGTGTCTGTCTGTATGTGGCACCGTAGCTCTTAAACGAGTGGACAGATTTGAATGCGGTTTTTTTCATTTGAAAACAGGTTTTCTAGCGATGGTTCTTAGACATGTTTCATCAAAATCGGTTCAGCTGTTTTTGAGATATTGAATTTTGAAGTGACAAAGTCGGGGGTTTTCCAACTTTTTGTTGACTAGGTTAGGTTATACCTACTTGAAAGCGACTTTCCTTGTAATGGTTTGAAACAAGGCTTCATTCAAATCGGTATAGCCGTTTTTGAGATATTGAACGTAGAAATGACAATGTACGAGGTTTCGACTTTTCTAATGTTTTATGATCAATGCTTGTTAAAACTTGAAAGTTTATTTATTTACTTACCTACTATTTTTTTGTAGATAATTGGTTGTTGTGATGAAATGGTGCAGTTAACAACGTTGACGTAAGATTTCTGTCTATCACTTTGTTTGCTTTTAATGCATATTGTAGAATTTTCATAGCTCCAAAATTCAGATGTCACTCTAACCATTTTTTTTTCAATCATCCAAATAGAGAAGAGCGTAAGAGCAGAGGGGCTACTACGAAACTCAAAAATCGAAGTTCGTATCGTACCGTTCCTCTCACTCACGTATTATATACCTAATATTAGTGTTAGCGGGACAGCAAGATAAGAACTTCGATTTTCAAATTTCGTAATGGCCACCCAGTAACGTGTCGGTGCGATTGGTGCGTATACCGCATGTCATAGTTTTTGCTGAACACGTTACAATGCATTGTCGTTAAAATTATAAGTATGGGACCCGGTCTATGTATAAAAGAGTAATTATAGGAATAAGTAGGTATAAATATTATGATTTTTTTGCTCTGTAAGTATTCAAGAGTTTTTTTAATCCAAAAAATAATTAACTAAATAAATAAAACACGATTAATTTATAATTAACATGTAATTGACAGAACAAGGTCATTTGGTTGCATGTCGTGGTTCTGGAATCCATGGAGTCACTATTTATTAAGATTTTTTGAAGTCGACCATCTAGTGATTTCTGTCTTACGATGCATAAAAAAGGGCATCAATTAGGTATCCGTACTTTTATATTAATATCTTTTAAATAATTTAATTATCTTCATAAATAATTAAGTACTTATGCACTATTCGAACGAAAAGGCAATGCAATAGGTAAATCATTATACTTACCTAACTTAAGCTGTAGCCACACTATTGACTTACTGTGTCTTCATAAATATTTCTTACCAAATATCGACTCCATAGATTTTGGAACAACGGACTGTAAAACAAACTTTACACCTGCAAGAAAAATCGTGCAAGTAGCATTACATTGCTGCAATCGGTTGACCATTACAAACTCGTTCCCTTCACGACCACGCAATGTAACAACAATACAACTTGCGCAATTTTTCTTGCAAGTCTACACTGGGCTTTACGAGCCCCTGTTTCACCATTCATTGATTAATTTTATGTAACAGATATCTGTGATGCCGTCTCTGTTTGTTTTGTCCGAATAGACTGAGACGGCATCACATTTATCTGTCAAATAAAATTTATTCATGAGTGGTGAAACAGGCTCTTAATGTTCTAGCAGTATTACTCGATCTTAAAACATAAGGTAACTCTTCATCTTAAATGACAATAGCAGCCAGAAACGCCGCCAGCGCCACCAGGGTGGCAGCGATATACGGAGTGCTCGCCGCGTCCGGTTCACTCCTGAAAATGTTGCCAGAGTAAAAAATACATTCACCCATAAACATCACGCCTGTATTCCCAAATGGGGTAGGCAGAGCACGAGGGACGTTACCGCTTCGGAGCCACTTTTAGCAATTTTAGGTTTAAGTTTGACAAAAACGGTATAATAGTGACAGGGGTAATATGGGGGTGGTTTTTTTAGGATCCGTAATTTTACAAGCAAACTTTTATAGTTTCACTATGTTCGTCTGTCCATCTGCGCTTAGCTTAGAAACTCAATCCAATCATCCGGACGAAGTGGTGGAATGAAATCATGAAAATTAAATACTTTTTTTTGTGGTAAGTTAAGTGCTCTACTTATTTTTTAAAAAATAAACTTTTCTTTTAAACTACTCAACCGATTAAGTTAAAAATTTATACGCATACTAGCTATTGCCCACGATTCCGTTCGCGTATAATTTGTTTATCGCTATCCCGCGGGAACTATGCAATATTCCGGGATAAAAAGTAATAAAGTTGTCCATCCCTGAGAGTCAAAATATCTGTAAACCGAATTTCATCAAAATCGGTTCAATAGTTTTGACGTGATGAGGTAACAAACAAACAAACGACCTACAAACTTTCGCTTTTATAAAGGGTACTAGCTGTTGCCCGCGACTCCGTCGGCGTAAAATACGTTTATCGCGGGAACTATCCAATTTTCCGGGATAAAAACTATCCTATGTCCTTCCCCGGGACTCAAACTATCTGTATACCAAATTGAAAATACAAACTGAAATATAGATGCACAGAAAAACCAGAAACATAAGACCAGCACTGGGAACCGAACCCAGGTCCTCGGTATTCCGTACCGCGGCCAGCAGCAGTGGTGTAGCGGTATAGCACGCGGTACGGAATACCGAGGACCTGGGTTCGATTCCCAGTGCCGGTCTTATTTTTCTGGTTTTTCTGTGCATCTATATTTCAGTTTGTATTTTCAATTTAGGTTTTACGGGATGACCGTAAAAGTAAAAATTTGGAATTAAAATAAAAATATACAAAAAGATTCCAAACAACCAATCTTGTATACCAAATGTTATCTTAATCCGTTCAATGGTTTAGACGTGATGAGATAACAAACAAACAAACAGACTTACAAACCTTCACATTTATAATATTAATGGGTCTGTGTTAAAAATAAAGTTGTGTTAAATACTTGTGATGTATATAATATATCATTTAATAATATTGTAAACCTGTTTAAAAAAATATATATTAATATATAGATACCTCGTTGAGTTTCTTGCCGGATTCTTCTCAGCAGAGGTTTTTCCGAACCGGTGGTAGATTTTTTTTGACATTCATAAGTGCTTGTTATAGCCTAAATTGAATAAAGATATTTTGTCTTTGACTTTGACTTTGGGATTCCGCAAAATACCTGCGTATGAAATAAGGCAGCTCGTCCAGCGGCGCGGGATAGTTCCGCAGCCACGTGGGCCCGGTGTACGAGTCGTTGGTATCGCCGCGCGCCAGCCACTCGCCCGCCGGCAGGTATATGTCGCGGGACGTCGCGCCCTCCTCCAACACTGGGGCCACTATTATGTCCTCGCCGAGGAGGTATTCTGAAAGTTGGCGTTTAAAAAAAGGTACTTATATGTGGTAGAGCCTCACTGTAACCACTTGCTGGCTGCAGTACCAATGGGCCGGCTCGACCGGGTTAGACACTCCCACAGAATACCGGCGTGAAATAGTAGTTTTGCTACTGTGTTTCGTACGGTGAGTGGGAGATCCGGAGGCCCAACTCCCCTCCGCCTTCCCCCCTCCCCTTTAGTCCGGCAACGCACCCGCAGTCCTAAGTCCTTGTGAATATTTTGCAATATCTGAAATTAATTATGGCAAATATGCGTTCCGGGGCAATGAATGTCTGTGTTTTGAGACAGTTTTGTCTTTCGGTAACCTTTGTCCTCTCTTTTTTCCGAACAAAACGGGGACTACGCAACACTGTGGCATGCTCGATATTTTTATGGTACGGTTTTAAGGTGTATTAAATATGATTTTGATCTAAACTTTGTTTACACGCCCGCATTAATTAACAGACTTTGAAAACCATACTTAAAAACCTCACGCAACAGTGCGCCATCTAGTGAAACAAAAAACGATAGCCCTCATTGCCGCTTAAGTGTCCGCCCCTGGTATGCTTTATGTTTGCTAGAATCTCGTAATAATCTCTGACGCTGAGCAGGTTGCACTCACGGTCCCAAATCACCAATGCCTCGGGGTCGCTGGGCGCGATCCACCACAGCGGGCCGTTGACGGGGCGGCCATCTTGCGTGGACAGCACCATCGCGTCGTGGATACGCTGCGCATACGCTGCGTGCAGCTGCGTGTAACGCAGGCTGATCTCTGCTGTCTGCAAGTTAAAGTATGTATGGAATTTAAAATAGGTAGGTGAAATTCATGTGCGTAATTACATTTTGATATTTACCACGAGCTTTGCGGTGAAGGGAAACATCGTGAGGAAACCTGCATAAACCTGCAAAGCAATTCAATGGTGCGTGTGAAGTTCCCAATCCGCACTGGGCCCGCGTGGGAACTATGGCCTAAGCCCTCTTGTTCTGAGAGGAGGCCTGTGCCCAGCAGTGGGACGTATATAGGCTGGGATGGAATGGAGATGAAAATTTAAGAAAACGCTCTCTCAATGCTGGTTCACACGTAATACGTATCAAGTAGTTTATTACATTCTAACTTAAATTTAAGCGACTTAAAGCGTGTAAAGAATTAATTTAGTAATAAGGTTATAATTAAGCGTGGAAGTGAACAAGTAAATTAGAATTTTGACTATTTTTCTATTAAGTAGGTGGGGGTGATAATTCACTTGACAGGTTTGGTTGGACAGGTACGATTTAGGGGCTGTTTCACCACACATTGATTAATTTTAACTGACGGATAAATGTAAATGCCGTCTCCGACTATTCAAACAAAACAAACAGAGACGGTATCACATTTATCCGTCAGTTAAAATTAATCAATGTGTGGTGAAACAGCCCCTAAACATTGCAAGTTAAATAAAAGCTTTTAATTATTATTTTTTGATCAGCAGGGCTACTACGAAACTCGAAACTCGAAGTTCGTGTCGTGCGGTCCCTCTGACACTTATACTGTTTAATACGAGAGCGAGAGGGACGGTACGATACGAACTTCGAGTTTCGAGTTTCGTAGCCCTGCTGAACCGGCCGATTTCAGCCATGGCAAGCCTCAACTCCGTCGGTGTCGCTCAAGCTCTCGCAAGTGGCTTACGTAGCCAATCTTCTTAGACTTCTCTCTTCTGTGAGGGGGTCTGGGTCTCACACAGTGCGGGCACAAAACCACACCGTTAACATAATAAAAGCAATTTTTTTACCTCGTTATCAAACTGCCAAGGCACGAAAGAAAACTGCATAGCCGGCAGGAAAGTAGTGGCCTGCGCCCAGCGAATGAACAGTTCCTTGGTCGGCAGCGCAGCAGCGTCATGGTCGAGATTGAATCCGTTGCCCCCGATCATGTCAGGCAGGACCAGGGTGTAACCGTTCAGGTTCATCTGGAAGGTGGTCGTGATGATGGTCGAGAGACCATTGTTGAGCCCCCAGATGGAGTCCCGGTCTACCATGCGGACGAAGATTGGGAGATCCTGAGTCCTGGAAAAAGAAGTTTTGTAAAAAAAGCATTTTTAATGTAAACGAAATAAATCCGGATAACTTACGTCTTTATACAACGAAGGGCTCCGAAATAGCCCGAAACACGTCGAGCTAAACTCGATTTAAAGCCGTGTTTAGACTAGAGAAATCGGGCTCGATTGACCACTTCAAACTCGTTGGCTTTACGGACTCGCTATGTATTGCGACTTGCACGATTTTTCTTGCTAGTCTAAAACCGGCTTAAGACGTGAGTTGTTGATTTATTTCACTAATATGGGTGAGTCTCACGGTAATTCAAAATTTCTAATACAAGTGTAAGTCATTTTGCTGACTGCATATTTTGCCTAGAAAGCCCTTACCTACATGCACGTAGAACAATGACTAAAATGTGGAGGTAGGTACCAGTGGCAAGCGTCCATAGAATCCCATCGGCTTGCCCAATATTTACAAAATGGGACTACAGGACATATGATTTATGAAAGATTTTTTGAAGACCGGATGGCCGAGTGGTTAGAGAACCTGACTACGAAGCTTAAGGTCCTGGGTAGAATCCCGGCCGGGGCAGATATTTGTATGAATAATACGAATGTTTGTTCTCGGGTCTTAGATGTTTAATATGTATTTAAGTATGTATTTATCTATATAAGCATGTTTATCCGTTGCCTAGTTTCCATAGTACAAGCTTTGCTTAGTTTGGGACTAAGTCAATTGGTGTCAAGTGTCCCATGATATTTTTTTTTTAATAGATATATGCCATCTTTGTTTCGGCTTTACCACGAAAATATCTGACGCTACGCGACTGGTAGGTACGTTTGTCACTTACTGAAAGCCGGCGCGCACTTCGACCATGTCCCCGAACCTCGCGCACGTGCGCACGTAGGCTTGCACGATGTGGTGCGGGTGCAGCTCGATGTCGCCGGACTGCACCGGGATCTGATTGACAACGACAACACCAATCAAATGAGGGCTACCGTTTTTTGCCTTTCTAGATGGCGCCACTGTTGCGTGAGGTTTTAAGTGTGGCTTTCAAAGTCTGTTATACACCTTAAAACCGTACCATAAAAATATCGAGCAACCACAGTGTTGCGTAGTCCCGTTTTGTTCGGAAAAAAAGGAAGGGTAAAAGTTTCATAAAGACAAAACTATCTCCAAACACAGACATTAATTGCCCCGTAACGCATAATTGCCATAATTAATTTCAAGTAATGCAAAATATTCACAAAATTATTCTAATTATTAATAAACCCGCGTAGCTCACCCAAAAACTATGAGATTTGACTTTTCGGAGACCTCACGCTACACTAGCGCCTCTAGCGGCGAATTCATACGCGATAGCCCTCATTGATTATCATTGGAAATCGCGAAAGCTCAAAACACTACTTGTCTTTGTCTATGTCCTCCTAAATAGGTAAGTACCTCTTCCAAAACACAGTCTCAATATTTTACATTGCACAGTCCACACTTTACAGGCTCTGAAATTGTTACCGATCTCCATTAAACAATCTGCATAACGATGTTGCTTGCACCCAGTGCCGTAGCTACCGGAGAGCTAGACGAGACAGTGTTCCGGAGCCTAGCTCAGGGGCTCTTCGGATCCTGACTTACTAACTACAAATCTGGAGTACGTTGAGTACGACGAATATGGAATTTAAGGCCCTAGTTTGTTTTTTGCCCCAGGGCCTTTGGTTACCTAGCTACGCCACTGCTTGCACATTCTCCTTAAATATTTGAGAACACTGCTGTTATCGTATTGTTTTGTAACTCTTGTTAATTGAGTTTGTTTCTGACATCATCATCAGCTCGAAGACATCCACTGCTGAGGCCTGAGACTGAAAGACCGTTAGAACGCCACAATGAACCACAACTCGCCACTTGCATCCACCGGTCGCTCACAATTCTAACGATGCCGTCAGTGCGTCTAGTGCGGAGCTTACCAAACCTTCGTCTTCCGGTTCATACACTACACGAGCACTTTTCTACTTCAAAGCTTCTTACTATTAATCGTTTACATACATACATTTGGAGTTGGTTAAAGTGCTTAAGGTCGGCACCCACCTGTGGCGAGAAGCTACTCTCGCCAGCGTCAAACTTCAAGCTGTCGATGTCGTAGGTGTCGAGGACGCTCCGCACGCGCTGGTACCACCACTCGGCGGCGGCGGGGTTCGTGAAGTCCACGTAACCGGCCATCGTGCCGTTGTTGTTCCACCACCAGGTATCGGGGCTGCCACTCTCCGTTAACACCAGGTAACTATAAGCAGGAACATAAATTTTGAATCGAAAATACAAACAGAGACATGGATGCACAGAAAAACCAGAAAAAGAGACCAGCACGGGGAATCGAAGCCAGGTCCTCAGTAATCCGTGCTGCGTGCTATAACCCCTACACCACTGCTGGACAGGAATCTGACACGAATTTCATAGATGTCGCTAGTGCTGCTGCTTAAGTAGCATAGTAGAAATAAGCAACCTGAGATATGTATGCTTAGGAAAAATTCGTGTCTAGATTCCTAAGTTTGTATTTTCGATATGGTTTCACGGGATACCCGTAAAAGTAACAAATTTGGGGTTGAAATAAAAATACAAAAATACTCCAAAAACCAATCATAAAAATTTTGAACACATTTTCTACGGTATGTATGAGGAAACTGAATCACGTACCATGGTACAACCTTGGTATTACTTGTCATGTTAACAGCCCATTACATCTGTGAAGCAATCATAGCGAAATTGATTATGAAAAGGTTCTACCCTGGTATAGATAGTGCCATGAGAGTTGAAGCGAATGGATTACACACACAGCTAATAAATGCTGATGATATTCTAACTGATGGATTTCTAGGACATTAGCCCATTCTACTCACCCGTTCTCCAAAGCCTCAGAATAATAAGGCTCACAGTTGTTATTTATGAAAGGGTGCACCCAAATCGTGACCCTGTATCCAAGCGCCTTAATCTCCTGCACCCAACTGGTAAAATTAGGGAATTTATTCTCATCCACAGTCAACGATCCGTAGCAAGTCTCCCACAAGTCATCGATTTCCAACTGCGAATTCTCAAACCCGTACTCTTGAATTTCATGAGCAAATTCTTGAAGGTTATTCTCATCGATATCTCTGGCGTACTGAGCCCAAGTAGACCAGATGGGGTGTTCTATCATTCTAAAGTCAGGCACGCCAGATGGCTTCCCCAAATAATTTGCTAAAGCATGTTTATGGGCTGCCTTCACGTCTGACAAAAACCAGATGTCGTAAGACAGTTCTGTGTGGTTCCTTCTACTGGAGTAAGGAGCAGCTATTTGAGCTCCAAAGCAGATGTGGTTGTTGACTATGTTGTTATAGTCAACGAAGAGGGGTACTTGGGGGTTGACGTAGATGTATTCTCCGGCGGAATTGAGCCAGTAGCGCTCGACGATGGCTCCGTTGTCTTGTTCTTTGGAAACGTAGGGAGCGTAATCTTGCTGGGCTGTCTCGATAGGGAAGGTCTGGTAAAGCTGCATGGGACCGGCGTACCAGTGTTTGGTACCTGGAAAAAGGTTATTTTATTTAAAGGAACCAGTAATTGATATTTATATTACATGGTGGTAAATAAGTGCAAAAGAGGTCAAAGATGTTCACTAGATTTCGTTCAGTAACAGCCTATTCGCTCTATAATACAGTTTTGGGATTTTTAATGTTCTGGCGTCTGACTGAATAACAATTTTGATGTAGTTATTTAGACGAATTAGGATTTTACCTTGAAAAAAAATCAGTGTATCAGTATTTCTGTTAAGACTTATATTTCCCTCAGGGGCTTAACGCCTTTATTGCCTCAAGACTTCCAGACCCTGGCTAAAAAGGTCAAGAAGTCAGCGTCAAACGGGAGAAAATGGAGAAAGATTCATCAAGAGTGCAACTGAAAATAGGGAATACCTCTGTGATCGGATTACTCGCAGTAGCTCCTTTAGTTCCTTTCTTTTGATACTAATAATTCTCCTTTTTTTGTACTGCCAAAGGAATTACTGTGGTCTTACCAAAATCGATGCAGTCTTCAAGTCGAGCTTGTTCGCTGGCGTCCCACACGATCTTGATGCCTCTAGCTTCCGCATTCTCGTCGTAGACAGTTCGGATGCTCAGCGAAGCGCCTGGCACCTGGAGGTTTAAACCGCCTTCCACTTCTTCGGAGGTGACGGACGTGGACACGAGCGTACGGCCGATGTGCGCGCTGAAGAACTCCTGCTCCTCTGAGGATTAAGATATTGTGATTGCGGTGAAACATGTGAAGTCCTAAAAAAGTCAATAGCTGCTTGCATGTTTAGTATACCAATTTTCTAGTCAATCTGGCCACTAGGCCCTGAACCCTGAGCCCTATTCATCATTGTTGTTTTTTTAATTATTTTTTTTATTCGACTAAATGGCAAACGAGCTAGGGGGTCTCCTGATGGTTAGAGATCACCACCGCCCATAAACATCTGCATAACCATGGGTATTGCAGATACGTTGCCAACCTAGAGGCCTAAGATGGGATACCTCAAGCGCCAGTAATTTCACCGGCTGTCTTACTCTCCACGCCGAAACACAACAGTGCAAGCACTGCTGCTTCACGGCAGGATTAGCGACCAAGGTGGTGGTAGCAATCCGGGCGGACCTTGCACAAGGTCCTTTCCACCTGCAAATGTTGTGTCTAGCATATGGTTATGGTAGGTACCATGTTGAACTGTTGTGTTGCTCTCAGGATAACCTCTGGTTCGAGTATGCGTTAGTAGTGTGGTGATGATGACAGTTAGGTATGTGTGCGTTCTAACAGTGTGGAGGCGGAGGAGCTGCATTCATTAGATGCATAGACGTAGCTATCGCAAGGTCGTGGGTGCGCAAATTGATTGATGCACTTAATTAAGCATGTATGATGGGGATGGGAGAAAGGTCGGGTCAGGACTACTCTAAACCGACGTGCAATATGAAAAGATTGATGAATGTAGAGGAAGCGAGAGTTGTATACCAGGTTCGTAGCAAGTGGAAGGATGTAGTCTCGGCCTACCCCCTTGGGAAAGAGGCGTGATTATATGTAGGTATGTCGACGTACGTAGACGACCAGATGGCCTAGTGGTTAGAGAACCTGACTACGAAGCTTGAGGTCCCGGGTTCGATTCCCGTGTCGGGGCAGATATTTGTATGAAAATACGAATGTTTGTTCTCGGGTCTTGGGTGTTTACTATGTATTTAAGTATGTATCTATCTATATAATTATATTTATCCGTTGCTTAGTACCCATAACACAAGCTTTGCTAAGCTTACTTTGGGACTAGGTCAATTGGTGTGAATTGTCCCGTGATATTTATTATTTATTTATTATTATTTATGTATGTAAGTATGATGGGTCTTACCTTGTAGGAGGGCCACGTGGAACCCCCCGGTGAGCTGCGGCTCGAGCGCCAGCGTGACGTCCTCCTGCCGCACGGACACGGCCAGGCCGTGCGCGCGCGCGCCCAGCGCCGCCAGCCCTGCGCATGCGCACCACATCAACCACGTACAATATGCAGCCGTGGTGGCCCGTTATAATACTGACCGGGTCCATATGGGCTCGCATTATTGTTAACAGTCTTAATGTAATATTTATAATAATGTATTGTTTGTCATAACTAAGTTTTTAGGGTTCCGTAGTCAACTAGGAACCCTCATATTTTCGCCAAATCTGTCCGTCTGTTTGTCTGTCTCTTTGTCCGCAGCTAAGCTCAGAGACTGTTAGTACTAGAAAGCTGTAATTTGGCATGAATATGTATATATCAGTCACGCCGATTTTTCAGGGTACCTCCCATAGACGTACAGTGGGGGTGATTTTTTTTTCTTGACTACCCCTGTATTGTGGGGTATCGTTGGTCTTTTAAAACCATTGGGGGGTTGCTAAGACAATTTTACGATTCAGTGATCTGTTTGCGAAATATTCAACTTTAAAGTTCAATTTTTTATGAAAATCGTGTCCCCCCCCCTCTAAAATCTAAACAATGGGTGGACAAAATTTTAAAAGATTCAGGATGTAGTCATACTTGTTAGAGACAAAATGCTGCACTTCGTGAAGAAAGCAAGCCGCTTTGCACAGTGATAGTACACACTAAACTGAGTGATTTGACTCGCAGCAGCGGAAGTTTCACCCCTTAGGAACAGAGATGGCGCCACTTCTTTAAAAAATATTTCAAAAAATTCTACAAGCTAAAGTAATAAACCGATTTCTATGTTTAATATCTCAAATGAGAGCCTATTATATACGTTACTTATAAAAAAATACAAAAAAATTTTTTACAAAAAACTTTTGTCAAAAAACGCCATCTTAAGTTTTTTTTTCTTACCTGATTTGTAGTTTTTACTTGATTGCTTAAAAAAACTGTATGCAACATGAATGGTTTAATGCATGTACATATTACTGAGTACATAAAAAGTATTTTAAAAAAATCCGACACCGATACCTATCATATTTAACGAAATATGACAGTTTAAATGTGAGCACAAATTTCTTTAAAAAATATTTCAAAAAATTCTACAAGCTAAAGTAATAGACCGTCTTCAATGTTTAATATCTCAAATTAAAGCTCATAACATTCATTATTTACAAAAAAATATAAAAAAATATTTACTGAAAACTTTTGGCAAAAAACACCATCTTAAGTTTTTATTTCTTACCTGATTGGTAGTTTTTATTTGATTGCTTAAAAAAACTGTATGCAACATGAATGGTTTAATGCATATACATGTTACTGAGTACATAATAAGTATTTAAAAAAAATTGACACCGATACCTATCATATTTCACGAAATATGAAAGTTTAAATGTGAGCAAAAATTTCTTTAAAAAAAATCAATAAATTCTACAAGCTAAACTAATAAACCGATTTAAATGTTTAATATCCCAAATCAAAGCTCATAAAATTCATTACGTAGAAAAAAATATTAAAAAATATTTACTGAAAATTTTGGCAAAAAAACGCCATCTTAAGTTTTTATTTCTTACCTGATTGGTAGTTTTTACTTGATTGCTTAAAAACATTGTATGTTGTATGCAACATGAATGGTTTAATGCATACTTATATAATTTCTGAGTAAATAACAAGTATTATAAAAAAAAACCTACACCGATACCCTTCATACTTCACGAAATATTTAAGTTTAATTTGTGCACGCTTTTCTTACAAATAAATTTCAACGAAATCTTCAAGTGAAACTAGTACTCTGATTATAATGTTTAATGTTAAATGAAAAGAAGAACGAAATTACCTAATTTATTAAAAAGAAAGTTTTTCCTGGTGTTACGAAAAAATATAATTACATTAAAATTAGTAATTATTAAGACAATAAATAAAAACTATACCGTTTCCGGCATAGTTGATTCTGAGATGTAATATATATTGCTTAGTAGTTGGCGAGTTTATTTAAAAATTAGCTTTTTGTGTGATAGGTAGGGCTACAGCTTATAGATATGTCACATTTGAAATAAAAGACTATGAACATCAATGTTCATCAAATATTTAAGTTAAAACCTATAAGTCCTCTTCGGGTTCATCGGCAGATGTAGAACTGAAAAGGAAAAGTCGTTTTGAAGTACTTGTGCTATTCCAATACTACTAAATCACAGATCTTTTAGACACGGACTGTGTTGCTGTAATTACTGTTGAATTATTTTGTGCCTAGTTGATTACCATTAGATCTAAAATTTTGTGCCTACCTGTGGAAATCAGTGGTTAGCATACTAAATAACCCTGCATTGAATATTATATTAACTTACTTTTGATTTGTACAGCCACCTTTGCAGGATTAACACTGGGCAGTGCATGGTAAGCTGACCCGACGACACCCACAACGCATGGTATCGCAGCCAGATTTGCAGCCACAATACTTAATGGTCCAAGAGGCTTACTTTCTTTTGCCAGCTCTCTTTTGCCTTAGTCCATCCCCAAGAAGATGGACATGGTACGGAAACTTCTGGTTTCAGCGCGTTTCTCCATATTTGGCCCGCTTGGTAAGCTTCACGCAGTGTATGTTTATAGAGAGCATGTCCATACCATGTCCATCTTCTTGGGGATGGACTAAGGCAAAAGAGAAGGACTCCAGAATTGTCGGCAGTTACAGCGATTTGGTCGCAATTAAGCCTCTTGGACCATTGTGGCTGCAAATCTGGCTGCGATACTATGCGTTGTGGGTGTCGTCGGGTCAGCTTACCATGCACTGCCCAGTGTTAATCCTGCAAAGGTGGCTGTACAAATCAAAAGTAAGTTAATATAATATTCAATGCAGGGTTATTTAGTATGCTAACCACTGATTTCCACAGGTAGGCACAAAATTTTAGATCTAATGGTAATCAACTAGGCACAAAATAATTCAACAGTAATTACAGCAACACAGTCCGTGTCTAAAAGATCTGTGATTTAGTAGTATTGGAATAGCACAAGTACTTCAAAACGACTTTTCCTTTTCAGTTCTACATCTGCCGATGAACCCGAAGAGGACTTATAGGTTTTAACTTAAATATTTGATGAACATTGATGTTCATAGTCTTTTATTTCAAATGTGACATATGTATAAGCTGTAGCCCTACCTATCACATAAAAAGCTAATTTTTAAATAAATTCGCCAACTACTAAGCAATATATATTACATCTCAGAACCAACTATGCCGGAAACGGTATAGTTTTTATTTATTGTCTTAATAATTACTAATTTTAAAGTAATTATGTTTTTTCGTAACACCAGGAAAAAATGTTTTTTTTTTAATAAATTAGGTAATTTCGTTCTTCTTTTCATTTAACATCAAACATTATAATCAGAGTACTAGTTTCACTTGAAGATTTCGTTGAAATTTATTTGTAAGAAAAGCGTGCACAATTAAACTTAAATATTTCGTGAAGTATGAAGGGTATCGGTGTAGGTTTTTTTTTATAATACTTGTTATTTACTCAGAAATTATATAAGTATGCATTAAACCATTCATGTTGCATACAACATACAATGTTTTTAAGCAATCAAGTAAAAACTACCAATCAGGTAAGAAATAAAAACTTAAGATGGCGTTTTTTGCCAAAATTTTTCAGTAAATATTTTTTTAATATTTTTTCTACGTAATGAATTTTATGAGCTTTGATTTGGGATATTAAACATTTAAATCGGTTTATTAGTTTAGCTTGTAGAATTTATTGTTTTTTTTTAAAGAAATTTGTGCTCACATTTAAACTTTCATATTTCGTGAAATATGATAGGTATCGGTGTCAATTTTTTTTTAAATGCTTATTATGTACTCAGTAACATGTATATGCATTAAACCATTCATGTTGCATACAGTTTTTTTAAGCAATCAAATAAAAACTACCAATCAGGTAAGAAATAAAAACTTAAGATGGTGTTTTTTGCCAAAAGTTTTCAGTAAATATTTTTTTATATTTTTTTGTAAATAATGAATGTTATGAGCTTTAATTTGAGATATTAAACATTGAAATCGGTCTATTACTTTAGCTCGTAGAATTTTTTGAAATATTTTTTAAAGAAATTTGTGCTTACATTTAAACTGTCATATTTCGTTAAATATGATAGGTATCCGTGTCGGATTTTTTTTAAATACTTGTTATGTACTTAGTAATATGTACATGCATTAAACCATTCATGTTGCATACAGTTTTTTTAAGCAATCAAGTAAAAACTACAAATCAGGTAAGAAAAAAAAACTTAAGATGGCGTTTTTTGACAAACGTTTTTTGTAAATATTTTTTTTGTATTTTTTTATAAGTAACGTATATAATAGGCTCTCATTTGAGATATTAAACATAGAAATCGGTTTATTACTTTAGCTTGTAGAATTTTTTGAAATATTTTTTAAAGAAGTGGCGCCATCTCTGTTCCTAAGGGGTGAAACTTCCGCTGCTGCGAGTCAAATCACTCAGTTTAGTCTGTACTATCACTGTGCAAAGCGGCTTGCTTTCTTCACGAAGTGCAGCATCCGGCCAAAAAATGGCCTTAACAAGTATGACTAATGGTAGTAAATATATCTTTACAAGGTGCGTAAATAGCAGTGTGAGTAAATAGCAGCCTAAGGTATAAAATTTACCTAAACTTGGAAGATTCCGTACACCATACGAAATACTTAGAAAAATATTACTTACTTACTTGATTTTTTCGTAATGGGTACGGAACGGAACCCTATCTTGCGCGTGTACGACGCGCTCTTGACCGGTTTTCTTTTTCTACGTTTTATAATGTCACGAATAATCTTTTATTTCTTTCTTTCGTGGGTTCGATCGAGCTAGGCGCACCTCTGATATTTTCCGAATTTACAATACAATACAATACAATACAATACAAAGACTCTTTATTGTACACCAGACATAGTAAGCGATACAGAAAACAAATATTATATTTATGTGCGAAATAACATCGAAATTTACCACGAGCTTTGCGGTGAAGGAAAACATCGTGATGAAACCTGCACAAACCGGCGAAGATTTCAATGCTGTGTGTGTAAAGTTCCCAATCCCCACTAGGCCCGCGTGCGAGCTACGGCTCAAGCCCTCTCATTCTCATGGGACATTATAGGCGATATAAGTACAGTCACCAGCATAATATCTACCACAGCAGAAGTACAAAAATATCTGACACGTCCTTCCGGCCCTAGAAATAAAGTCGTATCAGATGTTTATTACGCACGCTTGTTGTGTCAGATATTGGTGCTGGTGACTGTACACACTATAAAGAAAGTAAACAAAAATAAAATGCTGCAACCCTCGCTCTGGGTCATACGTATTTTACAGGAAACTACGCCTATCCAGTTGTAAGTACGTAGTGTTCAAACATTTTCGAGCACTAACTCAACTGCGATGTTATGATCAGTGGCGTAGCTACCAAGGGGCTAGGCGGGGCAGTGCCCCGGGGCCCTCAAGCTCAGGGGGCCCTCGAAATTTTGCTTTATAGCTGATGATAAAGTTGCTTAGCATTTTTAAAGTATTTGTATATATAATGATTTTACTTCAAAAACCTTACCAGTTTTGATAGCAGTGGGCCCCATTTTTTTATTTGCCCCAGGGCCCTTGGTTACCTAGCTACGCCACTGGTTATGATGGCGACTGTACCAAAGATTGCAAAATAGATCACAAGATGTGCGATGGCGTGTCAGATAGTGCTGCGATAACAGAGATTAAACCCTTGTGAAACAAACATCCTGTCAAACTAGATGCAGGTACTTGTCGTACCTACTCGGTGAATTTAATCTTAGGTCATGGTTGCAAACACAGCTTTAAAGGGTATAGGTATAGCATCATAATAAGTCCAATTGGTATTTTCAAATGTTCGATGAGACAGCCCTAAAATACGAGTAGATATTTTCCACTTTTTTGCCGTTATTCCACTAATATATATAATCTAGCCGTTACTCGCGACTCCTTCCAAGTAGCTAGTATTCGGTTATTTCTAACCCGCGGGAACTATACCTAATATATAATTTTCCGGTATAAAAACTACCCCATGTCCTTACCCGGGACCTGGACTAGGTATCTATGTATAGGGTTAGCCTGGAAAATTGCATAGGTAGTTCCCGCGGAATAGCGAACAACGAATTGTATGCGGTAGGAGTCGGGGGCAAGTCGTTCAGCGGAAGTATACTTGCCGTGTATTCCAAACTACATTATCTATGTCTGCGGCCGATCGTAAAATTCGCCTGATCACGAAATTCCTAGGCATAACATGAAACGCCGCCAATTCATGATTTGGACAGTTTAGGCAGATCATGAAATTCCTAGGCATATCATGAAACGCCACCATATAGGTCCTGGCACTTCGCGGGCCGCTACCACGGCACGCTCGCTTCGCTCGCTTGGCTCGCTAGTGCGTTGTGGTCACAATTCATACTAACAACTCCTCGCTTCACTCATCGTACCAAAATTTTTCTTTTTTTCGGCATTTCACGATGTGCCCGGTACAGAGCTAGGAATATAAACGAATGCGTTGCTCTAATCGATCTGCCGTATTGTTTTTCAGACACATCGTGATATGCCTGGCCAACTTTAAGGCATATGATGAAATGGCGCCATTTCACGCTATGCCTAGGAATTTCATGATCTGGGGGATTTTACGATCGGCCGCAGACATCTATATCTATACTAAGTAAATCCGTTAGAGGTGTGTCACTTTCGAGTTGCAATATTTGACCCAAAGAAACTAGTAAAATAAGATGACTTACCGAGAAGTATCCTAAGAGCCGCCATCGCCGTAACTTCAAACCGACTGTCTCGTGAGCCAGAATAATATCGCATCAACATCTGATATACTATCGCCCTCTCAAAAGATAAACACGATTGATCTCAGTATGGCTAACCCGTACTTATCTTTTGTCAGATCATTCAAGATCAAAAATACTTCAGTAGGAAAGGGGAAAGATCGCAAACAAAATATACTGAACGGCAAAAAATCTGGCCCTCAAATGTAAATCGGTAATTTTGTATGAAGGGTTGGCCAAATTTACAGTAAGTATGCTGAGTGGGGTCCACTTTATACTATTCGATGTTATTATTTTTTTTTTGTTCTCTCCATTTAATGTATTTTTGTGTATCGAATATGTGTAAATAAATGTTTCTCTCTCTCTCATTTTGTGCCGCTGCGGTGATCAGGAATAACAAAAAGCGATAAAGACGGTCATATTGAACAACTTTTCCTATGGGACCAATACGGAAATCAGGGGAAAAAATCAGCTATTTCATACAATACCTCAGGACCTCACCAGCCTCAATGGATGAAACCAGGCATTTTTTCCCCGATTTTCGTATTGGTCTCATGGGAAAAGTTATTCAGTATGGCCGTCTTTATCGCTTTTTGTTATTCCTGATCACCAATTAAAAACCCATCCCAGCCTATATACATACGTCCCACTGCTGGGCTCAGGCCTCCTTTCAGAACAAGAGGGCTTGGGCCATAGTTCCCACGCGGGCCCAGTGCGGATTGGGAACTTCACAGTCACCATTGAATTGCTTCGCAGGTTTGTCTAGGTTTCCTCACGATGTTTTCCTTCACCGTAAAGCTCGCGGTTAATTTCAAATGTAATTCCGCACATGAATTTCGAAAAACTCAGAGGTGCGAGCCGGGGTTTGAACCCACGACAAAAAAAAAAACATTATGTATAATTGTATTTTTTTTATTTATTTTCGGAGAACCAACAGCTAGGTATAAGTCATAGAATCAGCTTATTTTATAGTAACAATATACATATATAGCTAACACCCAATAAGAAGTGTTTTCCCAGAGATAAGACCAAGCTAGATCGAGTTGTCATCCCCGAAAACCCCCACATACCAAATTTCATTGAAATCGTTGGAGCCGTTTCCGAGATCCCGATATAATTACTCGTTTAAAAGTATTCGATTAGATAGATTTAATACCATTTAGGTTATATTATTTTTGTATCTCAAATCGTTATCTGCCTAGATTGTTCGGGACAAAAGGAAACTAAATTATTAATTTAATCAGTATATTTATTATGACTCAGGTGTTAACAGTGACGCGAGCAACGAGCCCCTCCCCCATCAGCTTGAAGTCCTCCACAATGGCCGCCGTGTCCACTCTGTACTGGCCGCCCGGGAGGGGGCGAAGCGCGCTCGCGTTTGACACCTGAGGAGATTAAGTAATTTATTGAATCAGGCCTACATCTGGCAGCATGGTAAACGGTCGTGTTCAAGATGACCTCTGGTTGAGTTTGAAACGCGTCACTGTTATGTGGTGATGGTATAACGTAGGTTTGTGTGATTTATCTGTGTTCTTACAGTGTGGAGGCGGAGGAGCTGCACGAACACACATGTTACATAGACGTAGCTATCGTAAGTTCGGAAAGTTTTCATTCTGTATAAAAACCATATAAAATATGTAACCGGTTGCACCTTAGCCTGCCCGAACGTACGAATCAAGAAAAACAAGTAAGTGGTTGCAGAGGGAGAGGGAGAGGGAGAGGGAGAGGGAGGGAAGTTCGTATCGTACCATTCCTCTCACTCTCATATTAAACAGTATCGCCATAACATAACGATGTCACAGCCTATGATGCATCTCTCTGTCTAATCGACAATTTAAAGCATCTTCGACGTTTTTCAGATAATTAAAATAATCTTTCACATCTCGGTTTGTCAAACACAATAAAGATTAAATTTGAAATAAAAAAAAACTCTTGAATTTTCTCTCTAGAGTTGGCAGATAAACGATGCCACAGCCCATTGCTGTACAAAGTTAGTTTTTTTTATTACGAAAACGAGCAAGTGGGTCTCCTGATGGTAAGAGATCACCACCGCCCATAAACATCTGCAACACCAGGGGTATTGCAGATGCGTTGCCAACCTAGAGGCCTAAGATGGGATACCTCAAGTGCCAGTAATTTCACCGGCTGTCTTACTCTCCACGCCGAAACACAACAGTGCAAGAACTGCTGCTTCATGGCTGGATTAGCGAGCAAGATGGTGGTAGCAATGCGGGCGGACCTTGCACAAGGTCCTACCACCTGCAAAAATGACGCTCTGTCCTTTCTGTGCTGACTTTCTGTTAAAGTGACAGTCATCAACATCATCATCATCATCCCAGCCTATATAAGTCCCACTGCTGGGCACAGGCCTCCTCTCAGAACATGAGGGCTTGGACCATAGTTCCCACGCGGGCCAGTGCGGATTGGGAACTTCACACACACCATTGAATGGCTTCGCAGATTTGTGCAGGTTTCCTCACGATGTTTTCCTTTACCGCAAAGCTCGTGGAAAATTTCAAATGTAATGACAGTATAAAGTGACAGTATTACCTGAAATTCTTTGTCGGAGCTTATATCAGGTTTCCAGAGCACGGCGATCACTTCCCCGCCGTACGTGTCGTGGAAGAACAGGGCAAACTCGCTGAAGGCACTCTGAAATAAACAGTTTAGTTTTCTATTAAATGATATTATAACGGATAACTCACGTCTTAAACCGAGTTTAGCTCGACAAGCTGAGCGGTGGCGCGTAGTGTGCGTGTTCCTAAGAGGAAGGGCTACGAAATAGCCCGAAACATGTCGAGCTAAACTCGGTTTAAGACGTGAGTTATCCGTTATTGAGTCTCACGGTAGTTTCATGTTTAAAAGTTTAGTTTTCTCTTGTCATACTTGTAAAGTGTGTATTTGTGCTGGATGTTGGCTAGTTTTTTTTTTCAAAATTTATAAAAGGCGCTAAAAGCCACGAGCGTCGATGTAATTATTATTAGCGGTACAGATAAGTCATGACTGTGGTAACAGTTAGGCTGCAGTTCCACCAAAGATCTGCGAGAATGTGTTGCGAGAAATGACATCAACCAATAGCAACGATTTATTTGCCCTATCCACGCACAGCACATCTCTAGTAGAACCCGCTGAGCGGTACGAGGCGAGGTAAATGCAGCGTTTTTATCCATCCATCCATCCCAGCCTATATTCGTCCCACTGCTGGGCACAGGCCTCTCAGAACCAGAGGGCTTGGGCCCTAGTTCCCACGCGGGCCCAGTGCGGATTGAAAACTTCACACGCACCATTGAATTGCTTCGCAGGTTTGTGCAGGTTTCCTCACGACGTTTCCCTTCACCGCAAAGCTCGTGGTAAATTTCAAATGTAATTCCGCACATGAATTTGGAAAAACTCAGAGGTGCGAGCCGGGGTTTGAACCCACGACCCTCTGCTTGAGAGGCGATAGGTCAAACCACTAGGCCACCACGGCGTTTCTATTGGCTCATGAAAAACGCGATCCTGCCATGCTAACATATCCTTGCACATCTTTGGTGGAATCGGAATCTTATGAGTGAAAATCACGTTTTTAACTCATAACTTTAAGCATTATTGGTTGGAACATTTTGAAGTGAGGCAATCCACTTCAAATTAACTAATTTTTAACCACATTAAGGTAAGGTCGTAGTAAAAGCAGATTATAAACGCCTTGGATAGTTAAAATAGATTATCGACTCTATTTCTTTACACAATAGACTATAAAATACACTGACACAATAATGGCGAGCATAACGTTTTTTACGAACTTTACAACCGCCCGACACTCAGATTATGAAATAGAGAAGTGTTGAATACGCAATTTTCTTCTTAGGCCATTTTAAACCTACTTAACAAGGAATAAGTTTGAAAATTCAACACACATGAAATGTATTTCTAACCTTTTTCGTATGTAACTGGTTGGCGAATTTGGGAACAAAATCAAGACAATAGACAATATATTGTAAGGAATCAAACACGGGATCCGCCATAATGCTTTATTTTCAATATCATCCGTCTCTTTCCTACACACTACGTTACTCCTATAATAAACTAATCTTCCCTTTCATTCATCGCTCAAGCTCACTGTGCATACCTCTGTGTCTTACATCAATTAAACTCACGCATTCTGTCTCTTTCGCACCGATGCGTTCCTATTAATTATCATCTTACAATATAATGATGACGATGATGATGACTATAAGGGCTGATACCTGTAGCTCGTCCAAGTAGTTCTGGACGGGATTGAACCCGACGACGGGGATGACGTCCCCGGCGGGCGGCACGGCGCGCCGCTCTGGGCGGACGTCCACGCGCTCGCAGCGGTACGGGCTCAGGGACGGCTGGAGATGGATTAACACGTCGTAGCCGGCGTAGGACGGGACGAAAGCACTCTGTCGAATGAAAACAATCATTTTAAAGGTTATAATAATAATAATAATAATAATAATAATAATTTTATTTTCAGACCAGGTCCATACAAATTAAAAAATAATAATTATAATTATGGTTTAAATTCTTTTTAAGTATGTATTTATTTATTTATAGTTCAAATTTAACATTTATTATCTTTATTGTCACAAACTAATAAATAACTAATACAATAATAATTTATTAAAAACAGTTAAAATGGTGGTGGTGGTGGTTTAAATTGAAAAAAAACTCAGCTAAATGTGAGTCAGAGCCACATCGAGGATATCTATGAATATCCAGTGTTAGAAGAGTTCCATCACAAAGCACTAACGCACTTGCGACTCTTCTGGTGCTGCAGATGTCCATGGGCGACGGTAACTTACCATCAGGCGACCCGTTTGCTCGTTTACCCCCTATTCTAAATGTAGGCAATTTAAAATGGTTACTGACAGATTTAGAAATATAAAAAAAATAAGATAATTTTTGACCACAAATAACTTCTGAGCATAGTTACATCAATTTCGTTGTCAGAATATGATACTTACTTCGAGTAGCATTCGGTGGTTCTACAGCCACCATTAAAGGTTTGTTAAAGCTTTGTTAAGACGATTTTTCGATTCAGTGATTTGTTTGCAAAATATTCAACTTTAAAGTGCAAATTTTCATTAAAATCGAGCCGCCTCCCCCCCCCCCCCTCTAAAATATTAGAAGAATTTTAAGATAAACTTTTACGGAACCCTTCACGCACGAGTCCGACTCGCACTTGACCGGTTTTTTTTTCTATTCCATAACCCCACTGTTGCTTCGTCGGTATGTAAAGTCACCGGGACCAATATTTCACACAAAAAAGCGTGCAAAAATAAAAAAATAAAAAATATCCGATATAACTCTACTATTCTGTATTTCTATCAGATATTTTTGCACGCTCCGTTGTGGCAGATGACTGTACAATAACTCACCAGCACATTATCCACCATCCCCTCGACCAGACTGTCCTCCATATACTTGAGGGTGTTTCTCGCCAGCGCCTGGGCCCGCAGCACCGTTTGCCGCAGCAGCGGCGCCGTCCACACGCCCGGCAGACCTCCGTCGTATGACGTCACTATGTGCATGTACGGAGCGGAGGCCTCTCGGGAAGCGAACTTTGATTCCAGCTTGAGAATTTCTTCGCCTAAAAAGAACGTTTTGAAGTTGATTACTCTTCACCGTGCTTAATTTAAAGGGAACATACAACAGGTCAAAGGAAGGGAATTTCTCCAAGTCACTAAGTAATAGTACATTGTGTCTTAAGGGCGATAAACAAGGGATTACGAACGAGAGTCTATTAGAAGCCCGAAGTCGAAGACTGAGGGCTTTAATGAGTCGATGTTCGTAATTCTAGTACCGCCCGTGCGACATACAATGTTTTTCATCACATTTGCGAGTAAAATTGTATATTTGTAAAAGATAAACTAAGATTTTTCCAAAAATTGCCGATACCGCTGACTACGCTCTTGGCAGCGCCAGCCTCCGCCCCGCCCCACCCCACGCAGCATGTGCCCGACCTGCGCGCGCCGCGCTGCAGCACGCCATGCAGTATCATACTCATTGACCGACCTTGGGCTTCATGACAAGAAAATAAGTACGGGCAATGACTCATTTACCGACCACGCGCTTCATGACAAGCACATTAAGGTCGAGGGTTTTATTTGGGGGGTTGCAACCAAGGTAGCCTGCATGTTACGACACTGTTTACGAGCAAGTGTGATGAAAATAGTCTTAAATGTTTATAAGATAATCAAGAATTAAGACAATTAATTTATTGAATCAGGCGTTACTTTGCGGAGGTCCATATTAATGAACTAAAAGAATTTCTTTGCTCAGAATTGATATGGACCTCCGCACCGATGTTAAGGTCGCGGGTGAGCAAAGAGTGTCTTTTAGTTAATTAATTTACGAGCAGTAAAACTGTTCAAAGTCTTAATTTACGGCGTTTGTTTAAAGTCTTACTAAAGTGTTTTTAATTCACACATATTTAGTATAAGAAGGTTAAAAAGTGATGTCTCTTTTTATATCTCACATGAATGCCACCCGTCAAGTTTGCGATTTTTACAGTTTGACCTTTAGCAAAAAGTTATATTATTTAGAAAAAAAAATATCAATTTGGCCAATAACTTAATTACCAGGTAGTTTCTACCAATGAACTAGCCGTTCGTCGAAGTTAACAGAAATCAAGAACAACACTGTGTAGATATACGTTTATTGTAATTTCCTTGCCGGGTGTATCTTTCAAATACTGACAATCTATAACCATGTAATGAGAGCTATCGCGTATGAATTTGCCGCTTGAGGCGCTAGTGTAACGAGAGGTCTCCGAAATATGAAAAAACATAGTTTTTGGGTGAGCTACGCGGGTTTATTTATAATTAGAAAAATTTTGTGAATATTTTGCAATACCTGAAATTAATTATGGCAAATATGCGTTACGGGGCAATGAATAAATAAATAAATAAATAAATATCATGGGACATTTGACACCAATTGACCTAGTCCCAAACTAAGCAAAGCTTGTACTATGGTTACTAGGCAACGGATAAACATACTTATATAGATAAATACATACTTAAATATAAATTAAACATCCAAGACCCGAGAACAAACATTCGTGTTATTCACACAAATATCTGCCCCGGCCGGGATGTCTGTGTTTTGAGACAGTTTTGTCTTTCGGAAAACCTTTGTCCTCCCTTTTTCCGAATTAAACGGGACTACGTAACACTGTTGCATGCTCGATATTTTTATGGTACGGTTTTAAAGTATTAAATATGATTTAAATGTAAATTTTGTTTGCCACGCCCGTAATAACAAACTAACCACTATACATCACAGGCAGGACCTTTGTCTACAGTGGCGCCAACTGGTGAGCGCTAAAACGGTAGCCCTCATTGTACAACATCTGAGCAATTTTTTTTTTAAGGAATCAGTTAAAAACTCACGTTTCATATCGCCATTAAAGTCCAGCACGACCATCTCCCTGGCCCAATCCGTGTCGCTCAGGCCGCGGAGCGTCCGCAGGAACCCGAGCTGCGGCTGTGTGGGTGCGCCGTGCGGGTGTGTGTGTGTGTACACGCGCGCCGCGACCAGCTCCGCCGCGGAGGGGGGGAAGTGGGGGCCGAGCAAGTGCGAAGAGAGCCAGCGCTTGAAGAGCGAGACAGCTGGCCCGAACGACGGGTGCCGTTGGTGGAGGCTGGAAAACAAAATCGAATGCAACTAATCATATCGTCCCTACTTTGAAAAAAATCTCGTATCTAAAATCAATATGTCAACAAAATTGAATCTTGTCACAATGTTCATAAGGTTCACTAAGAAAAATTATCTAATCTGAGGTACGAGTTTTTTTATAACCTAACCAACAAAAAATTGGTAAACCCCCAGACATTGCCACTTCAAAGTCCAATATCTCAAAAACGGAGCTTCGCTCAATTAAAACTCGATAACAAGCGTTTCCCTAGAGATAAGACCAAGCTAGATCAATTTTTCACCCCCAAAAACTCCTACATTGGAACCGTTTCCGAGATCCCCGAAAAATATACATATATGTTTATATAAAAGCATAATTGGATAATTGGTTGACGTAATAGTGGTTATTATTCTCTTTGGTTAGTTGTATATTTGAGTCGGCTGTTCGCCGCCAGACGGCGCTGCCCGACTCGGGCACAACGGCTGCGTTCAGCGTAACGCGTAGGGCTGTGTTGCACGACACGACACGGTGACCGTCTAAAATGGTCTCGCCGGAAGACCAGCGCTGGCTCCACTAAAGGAGTCCGCATTTTATGCTGAGGCGGGACCATTTCGGACACATAAATTTATATTTATATAAGTATTTTTTTTAATTATTGTCATTTTTTTTGTATTTTGTATTCTCATTTTATTTTATTTCACTTTATTATTATTATGTTTTTGTTCTGTATCTATTATTTATATGCGTGTGTCCCGAATAAATCTTTTCATTTTCATTTTTCATTTAATTTTTTTTAAAAGAGTTGCTCGTTTAAAGGTATAAACATTTAAATGAACTAAAACTATGACTTTGCTCACCCGCGACCTTAAAGTTTAGGTCAAGGTCGCGGGTGAGCAAAGTTATTGTTTTAATTCATTAATATGGACCTCCGCAAAGTAACGCCGATTCAATAAAGTATTCAATTTAGTTAGAAATAATACATATCGTCGCTCGGCAGGCAAAAGTACTAAAGCGACACTTCGTCAACTTTACAGGAGAGCGATTTAAAGTTTTTTTTTTACAAAAAAAAATCATAACTTTTTAACCAGACAACCAATTTTAAAATTTCTAGGAATATATGACACATAATTTAATAGACTATAATAAGGTTTTAATAATTCATAGCAAAATCTACTGGTTTAGGAGATAAGTGTCGCTTTAGTAAATTGTCCCCTAGTCATCGAGCAAATGCAATCAGGCAAAAAGACTAAACGTAAAAATTGACTTCAAACGTCATATTTCAAATTAACTTATGTGATTTTACGTCTCAATAAATTTAGCATGTTTTTACTAACAACACACATTTTATTTCTTATCAAACTGTTCATAATGCTGATTTACCAAATTGCAAGGGAAAAAATATTCCAAAGTACCTACTGAACAGAAATTATATAAATAATATTAATTAATTATAATAAATATTAATCATCTATGCTAAAATTTCAATAACTTAACGTTAACTGTTACTAACACTAGACTTTTGTTAATATTATAAGGTAATTAATCACAAAGGCACCATCTGATTTCTAACAAAATGCAATTAAGGTTTTTTTCACTATTATTTTTTGAGCTATTTTGATCATTATCATGTCCTACTATTTTTGGTGTATATACACAGCATACGCTTAGGTTTAAGGATGAAATAATACGTAAAATACCTTAATTTATTCTGTAGGTAATAACTTTAATTAGCATTTCAACTAAAACTTCAGAACTTTTTTTTTCTATGTTATGCAAATAAATCATTCATTCAACATTATAGTACTTATTAGTACCTAATAAGTAAGAAACCTGAATAACAAACTCATGCGTCATGGTTGCTATAGCAACTTTAGATATATTATTGGTCTATATAACGATTAAGAAATATAATGCACTATTGGTACAACAACATTTGTTATATTCTCATGATCTAACTATTCCGGTATCATGGACTTGTTGTACTTGTTGTACCAAACTATTAATATACTAAGGGGCTGTTTCACCATCCATTGATTACTGTTAACTGGTGGTTAGGTGTGATGCCGTCTCTATTTGTTTTGTTCGAATAGACTCAATAGACGGAGACGGCATCACATTTAACCGTCGGTTAACGCTAATCAATGGATGGTGAAACAGCCCCTAACAGTAATATGGTATAATGCCAAATGAAACGTCGTGAGACCTTTGCTGAGATTTAAGGACTGCGCTAAGTGAGATATGGCCGTCTTCAAAATTGACCACCTAGACTGAGAAAAGCTTGCGGAAAAATGCACTGATTGGTGCAGACGTGTGTTGGAGGGCCGCAAGTATTGCGATGAAGGCTTGCCTGGCTCAATGCACTTATTGAAAAGAGACAGAAACGACACCAAGGCCGTTCTGCACCAACATCCGCAGACTTCGCTTGTCAGAGATGTGGACGGACATGTCGCTCTCGCATCGGTCTAGTCAGCCACCAAAGACGTTGTGCACAGGCAACACGCCAAAATTCGTCTGGAACAGACGCGTAGGCCTGATTGATGGTATAATATATGTGATATAACCTATGTTCGATATAACGTTCAGTGGGGTATAATGAATTACTGGTATTTATGCCAAATATCTTTTATTCTAGTGAAAGTATATCTAAAGTTGTTATACTGGTCATAACACACCCTGATGGCCATTCGGTTCCACCATGGAGCCGCAGCTGCAGTTATGAGGCACACAAACATCGCAGCCCAGGCGGAGAGCTACTGCCACCCGCAATGAGTCGTTGTCCAAAACTGTTCCCAAATAAGGAACAGGCAATGCCTATAACCACGTTCCCGCTTTGACTTTTGATGCCGACTTCAGCCTGGCCAAACCCACCCAGTGGTTACACCCACAGGCCGTGCTAGAGCGTCCCTAGCCCCCTCGTCATCCCAAACTCATTGTATCTGCGGAGCCCCGTGCAGTGACGCCAGTCTCATTCGGCTCGCCAGTGCATCATCCACATACGAAATGGTAATGGTAACCTTTATGAGATTTAAAAATTTAAGAGATAAGGCCACCAAATCCATGTGCCGATCCGAGGAACGCTGGCAAGCCCACATCCGCCGTACGCCGCAAACCGAGACCACCGTTACATATGGGCAAGGACGCTTGGACCCATTGCTCATCCGCAAGGGACACGTTCTATACAGTCTCCTTTGTATCTCTCAACGTGACGTCAAAAGAAGAAGTTTTACCCGAACACAACCATTGGAGTGGTTTTCAAAAAATAGGTTATTTTTGGAACTGCGAAACACATTCGTAACAGAGTCAAGATGAGATGGGTATTAATACTCTTCAAACGTTCCTGGGCGAGCAAAATAGATGCTTCCTGGTCCTAGTGCACTAGAAATGGCCTCTTGGAAAATAGAAGAACCCAAGAGGGTAAAGGTCTAGTGTAAAAAGCCCTTTGAGACCAGGAAGAAAGACCTTAAAGAAGTTAAAGAAGGAGAACAGGCGGGGTTAAATCTGTCCCATATTCGCCTTCAGTCCTATACCTCTCAAGGGGGGGGGATAAGGAAAACCAAGTCCTGCTTTACGACCTTAGGCTCCTTAGGTGCCATCATCTACGAGTAAATACCAAATATTAAGAGGTGATTTTCGAGACGACAGTGCTTCATGAATAGTAAGACTGAAGGTAAGCGGTCCAAGCTGATCTCCCTACTGCGCACCCACCTGCGAAAGAATTTGAGAATCGCCGTAGACAAGGTTAGAAGGAGAATGATAGACCTGGTGTAAAAAAGGTACAGGGTGGGAATGTATTTTTTCACTTCGCCGAACAGAACATCCCTCTCGCCAGTATTGGACGCGTTCTTGAGATCCTACTTCAAGACGACACAGTCTGGATTTCCGGGTTCCGTGACGAAAGTGCGTGTTGTGGATCGTGACCTCAGTGTTCCAAAACCCAGCTGAAAATGAGCTGGTCGAATTCCGTCTAAGCCCACGGCTGACCCATTATGGAATGACCTTAGTGCTCGCACCACATCCTCCAAGTTTACCGGCAAGGCTTGAATGGACCGATCCGGCTCCCGAGGGAAATTTAGCGTGCGGGACGCGGGAGGATGCTTCGAACACAAGCGTCTCAAGACCCGGAGGTGCTACCGAGTCATCAGGCGAACGGCCCCCCACACACCGGCCTCATATACTTTGGACTCTATAGTCTTAAGGACAGAATGCGACCTGGAGGAAGCCTGCCCGTCACTACTAAATTCAACCAAGTCCCATGTTCAAGTTTGGTCTCAGTTTGCGGCGTGTGGAGAATGTGGGCTTGCCAGTCTTCCTCGCATCAGCACATGGAGTTATTATAGTGGCCTTGTCTCTTAAAATTAAAAATTCTCATGAAACCCCCATCGGGTTACCATTCCGTTTGTGCATGGTGACTGGCGAGGTGGACGGCTCGACACCTAATAGCGTCGCTGCCTCGGGCTCCGCTGATATAACGAGTTTGGGATGACGTGGGGGCTAGAGACGCACTGGCACTTGTGGGTGGGTGTGCCACTAGGGTGGATTTAGCCAGGCTGAAGTCGGTATCAAAAATCAAAGCGGGAGCGTGGTTATGGGCTTTGCTTGCTCCTTATTTGGAAATACTTCTGGACAACGACCCATTGTGGGTGGCAGTAGCTCTCCGCCTGGGCTGCGATGTTTGTGTGCCTCATAAATGCATCTGCGGCTCCATGGTGGAAGCAAATGGCCATCAGAGCTTAAGAGATGATCGGTATAACAAATAACACATAATTTCACAATATAATGCTATAAGTATTTAGTAGTATAATGTGTAGATATAATTTAGTTTTCTTTATGAAATCGTTGGAGTTGCAATTCTAACCTAACCTAGTTTTCAGGCAGTTTCGTTTCTTGATAGGGTCGCAGTTCTAACCTAACCTACTTTTTTGGCATAACACATTATTATTATAATAGTATTACGTATTCCAGATTATACCAATAATTCATTATACCCACTGAAAGTTATATCTACCAATAATATATCTAAAGTTGTTATACCTAGCCACCGGTACGCACCCTGGCCATTTCACGCGTTGAGTTCTTGTCGGTGTTCAGGAAAATTTCCGCGCTACTACGCTCTCTTTGACATACTGAAGAGGGCTTTAATATCCGCCAACATCCTCTGCGTTCTGGAGCCTCCGGTCCTCTGTCGAACCGACAGCAAAAGGCCAGATGGCTTAACTTTAGTGCCATGGCAGAACGGGAAGTGTTTGCTGTCGGACGTTACGTGCGTTAGTACTTTCGCCGCCTCGCACCTCAGCTGAATAGTCCGCGGCAATCCGCGGTGGATTTTGCGGTCAAAAAACGGCAGAATTAATCGGCACTATTATTTTGTTCCTCTTGCGTTTGAGGCGATTGTTTACATTCGGGAAGTGGGACGTCGTATTACGGAAAGGGGGTCTCACGCTCACGCCCGCGCGGATTCGTTCCCTGGTGCAAAGATTGTCTATCGCCATTAAACGTGGTAATGCGGCCAGTTTGATGGCTACCTTTGCGCCAGGGACAACTCGAGGGGGCCTTCTGGACTAAACTTAAGCTATTTATGTAACATTAATAAAAATAAATTAAAACTTCTAACTCTAAATTTCAAATACTTAGGGCCGAACATCATCTTTATTCGATGCAAACAGAACCGTAGCGATAAAATTATAACTACAAAATTTTGAAATAGATTTACTATTGAGGGTTGCCTGGGAGAGATCCCTTAAAGAGATAAGTCCGCCTTTGTACAAGTATCTCAAAGTTTGTCAATTGTGTTGTGTTTCTTTTATTTTGTACAATTAAGAGTTTATATACATACATACTATTTTCTTTTATCCTTTGGCAACATAAAAAGAACTTAAAGTTTTAAGGAATAATAATCATTATAATTTATAAATAAAGTTATAAATCTTAAGAAAATATGATGTTTCTATATACCAAACATCGAATTGCAATGATATTTTACTACGTATATAATACTAAACACTTTTTTAATACACGATAAAGGTCAAGAGTAATGACTAATTTCACCAAATCTATAATATTTCGTGAAGTTTTTTTACTAATCCTGTTTGAATGTATGCTTTTTTATATGTTAAAATGGCTAAAATGCCAAACGTATGTTTTAGTTTTTAAGAACAAATAGCTAAATTCTTATAAATTAATTCTTATCAATACAACCAAACGACTAAAGGTGTATAAAACTTCAACTCGGGGAGGGCATAATTACTGAAGTGACAAAGGTATTTTCTTTTTTTTTGCACAAAATACTAAACGTCCAACATTTGCAAACTAGAAAAATGGCAAAAGACTGAACGACAGTAAATCGAAAAATGGCAAAAAGGTAACAGTACTAAAATGAAAATAATGAAAGTGATGCTGCATTAAGTAATTTGCTTCCCAAATTTAAGCGTTTTTTGAAAGACTAAAGCGCCAAAAAAAAGTTAAATTATGCTCCAATCGCTTTGAAACCTAGACAGTTCGATGCAGAAAAATTCGCTGATTCTGGTGATATGCATAACTCATTTTAGCCCAAAGTGTCGCTTTAGTACTTTTGCCTGCCGAGCGACGATATTGTCAATCAGAAACAAGGTTCCTCGTATTGTTTAAGCAATGTAAATAATGTCAATTATAGATAGACTATTATGCATACCCATGCAAAGCTCCCCGCAAACGCGGCATCAGCACAGTATCGCACTGCAACTTTATACTTTCTTCACTCTCTTTGAACTTCACTACTCCGTTCTCAACCTGAAAAAAGAAATAGTTAAAACAACTAAAAACGCGCTTTACACTACTATAACTTTTTTTTTTTTTTTTACTTACCTTGTAGTGTGTCAAAGCAAATTAAAACACAAACATTGCTGATACCATTATAATTTTAGACTATCTATTTTAAACATCTATTATTCTATTCCATTATTTGTAAATTATTGATAAAGAAAGTATAGCATTCCAAAACTAAAATGGCTTAAGTGCTCCGGTCCATTTTAACCTTATAACTTACCTCTCTCCTTAACAGCGTGATTTCCTTAGGATGAGCGATGACCAGACGGAACACGAGGCCATTTTTGAGCACGTCTATATGCGTGGCGTACGCTTGAGTGGGCAAGTTGAACTGCTTGTTTAGGCGGTCGGCGATTTGGAGGTGAAAAGCTGCCTTCAGACAGCGGAAGGCTTCGAGCTCGCCAGGCCATTTGCCGCTGTGTCCTGTTGAGAAAAAAAATTGAACAGGTCCATTTTATAAGTAGATTGAAGTCCATATTGCAGGAATATACATTATAACGGCGTATTTTATATGAGTTGTTTTATAGTAGGTCCATATTACTGGTGGTCTATATTAATATATAAGGTCTATATTACATTAGTTCAACTCAAATAATAATAGGAGCACCATTTGCTCCCGATGCACGTGCAAGACAACGAACGAGAACGCAGTCAGTTAGGGACACACCTTCCATTTTCATACATATTGGCATATAAAAATTGCAATTATTTTGTTGGTGTGTCACAAATCGCCAGACCTGCTCTTTACGTAATTTGTTTTGCTAAACTACAGTCATACTCGTTGCTTTGAAAATTAAACCTTATATTAAACGCATTAGCATTTTCTATGATTTTGGTTACAGTTAGATCTATGTAAAATTCATTGATTTAAGCGGAAGCGCAAGGGATTTTGCTTGAAGACATACATATTATATGAAGAACCGTACAGGACATTAAATAACCTCATTGTCAAACATGTGTGGTTGTGAAGAGTCCATCCATATCCTATGGGTCCATATCACCAAATTCACTCACCTAACTCAATAACGGTCTCGCAAACGGGCGTATACTCAGGCAGGGTTGCGACGCCGTCCTTTTCTATGTCCTTAATGAGGCAGGTGCCGCCGCGCCGCCACGGCTTGTGCGGGCCGGCAGGCAACGGTGGAAACGGCTCGCTGTAACTGAATACTGGCGATGTACCTGGTGAACAAAAATATGTCTTTAAATAAACTTTTACTTGCAAGATTTATGCTTTTTATAAATTATAATACATTTTGGTAAGGATAAGGGTTCTGATCAAAAATAATATCAGTTTTTTTTATTTTGTTTATGATTTATAACAGTTAGGGTCCATTTTACAGCAGCATAAAGGGTCCGTATATTATAAAGCGGCAGCCGTGTAACGCCCTCAGCTCGGCAAGCGCACTCTCGCTCTCGCACTACGTCTCACGCTGTATAGATAGACTTGTCAGTTTTAATTTTAGTACCTGTGTAGTTTTGTAATTTTTAATTTTTATTTGTTTGGTACTTAGGCCAGTAAACCTTGTGTGAAATGAACAGGGTCCATTTTACAGTAGCAGATCTTATAAGAGGTCCATATGGTGTCGCACTTACCGTAGACAGCGCTGACATCTAGCGGCAGCTGCGTGAGCCCTCTCAGATCGGTCCGCAGCTCGTCGCACGCCCTCAGGGCGGCTAGCGCACTCTCCTCGCTTTCGCAGCGCGTCTCGCGCGTGAAACGTTTGCGCGTTGTCAGAGACGCGAGTTGGTCTAGCACGTGGAATAGGTCGGTGGGTGGTATGTCTAGAAATAAATGGTCAGTTATAATAATAGTGGTAGTTTTAATTTTTTTTTTATTATTACCGACTGGGGCATTTTTTCCCAACGTGCGTCTTTGGGGTCATTAAAGTATTACGTAAGCAGAATTATAGTCATTTTAAAGCCCCCCCTCCCTCCCCCTTGTCAGCGAGTCAGCAAAACCCTACCCCCTCCCCTCTATTGTTATTTATGTGAATTTGTTGCAAGTTGGGTAGCCATATTTAGTTAAAACCTACATTTACAAAACAAAACAAGACATAATAAGTAAATATTGCTGACTTAAGCACCATCTAGACCCCCCCCCCCCCGGCCTCAATATCATCAAAAATAAACAAAGCAAAGACCCCCCACCCCCCTACGGTGCTAATAATTAGTTGAATGATCCCTTTACTGCTGAAGCTTATTTTCACAATCGTGTTTTTTGAAAGAAAGAAAGAAAATAATTTATTTATAACAGCAATGACACATTTTTCGCATTTTAAGTTAAGTTTGCATCGGCCCTAAGGGCTAAGCTAAAACCACACAAAACTAGGAGCTCCGCGTCAGCGGAGATTCTTCGACAATGTTTCTGTGTCGATTAAAATTGGGAAAAAAACGCGATTTTGAAAATAAGCTACAGTAAAAAACCATAGTGGGACAAAAACATTTGGAGAAAAAAAAGCGAACCAGCAGGCGCTCCGGGAGGAAAAGTTACGAATTAGACCGAAACATGTCGAACTTAACCCGATTTAAGACGTGAATTATCCATGTCTATTTGACTATTTTTTAGGTTGGCTAGGTTCTATCGTTTAAAGCCGAGAGGTGTGCCCCTAACTCACCATATTTCAGCTGGATCAAGTAGTCAACGATCTGTCTGGCGATCGTGCGTCTCTCTGCGAGCGAGTCTCCCTCCCACACGCAGGTCTCCGTTATGGAGCCGTCCTGGAAACGACGGAGCTCCGACTTGTCGCCCCAGAAGGCCCTGGTGACAATGTTTCCAAAAATTGGTCAAATGCGAGTCGGACTCGTACATGAAGGGTTCCGTACCTCCATACAATATTTTAAAGACAGTTTTGTTAAAAATTTAATACAAGCTTTTTTGCTGACTATATTTTTTGCCCCTGGATACCAAAGTACTCGTCATAACGAATCAACTAGCCCCTAGCAAGGCTGTCACCTTTTCCGTCTAGTAACGAATAACAACGCCTAGAAATCAAAAAACGATGCAAAAAAAAAAAGTTTCTTGTAATGACTACCCTCTTCAATTTTTAACTTTATTTTATTTTTATACAACTCTTATTTCTAGTGCCGGCAGGACGTGTCAGATAATCGAGCTGTTGCTGGCTCTGCTGTGGCAGATATTAATGCAGGTGTCTAGACAGGGAAAGTCTCACCTAAACTCCTCAGCTTCGGGCAGATTGGCGGCGGGGCCTTTGTCCACGATATCCAACGCACGCTCTGGGTTCAGAATAATCCCAAACGCTAGCGATTCCTTGTACCTAAAAAAAGATTTACTGGAATGTGATTTATATATTTAAATTCAGAACAAATTGGAATAGCAAAAAGTAATATTTATGTAGGTATAACAAATTCTTCTAGACGACCGGATGGCCGAGTGGTTAGAGAACCTGACTACGAAGCTTAAGGTCCCGGGTTCGAATCCCGGCCGGGGCAGATATTTGTATGAATAATACGAATGTTTGTTCTCGGGTCTTGGATGTTTAATATGTATTTAAGTATGTATTTATCTATATAAGTATGTTTATCCATTGCCTAGTGTCCATAGTACAAGCTTTGCTTAGTTTGGGACTAGGTCAATTGGGTCAAGTGTCCCATGATATTTATTTATTTATTATTTATATTTCTTTTCGATTTATTTTTCTTCTTTCTTTCTAGTATAGTTGAGAATGTCTGTCAGTTCTTCATTATTTAACAAATAAATGGATTACAGTGAAATCTGACACAGATAATGTTAAGCGCAATTGGAATAGAAAGAAAAAATTGGACAAGAAAACATATTGCCGCACAATATGGTGGATAATTGGCAATTTTATCGTAATATATATAAATGCAGTCATGCAGATTCCCTTATTTAACTTTTTTATTTTACTTGATGATATGATAATGTTTACTTTACTATATTTTAAAAATATTTAATTAACCCTCATTTCCTTTTTTTTAATTAATTTCTCAGTAAACCCAATATATTGTGTCGTTAGGTTTTTTTTTACAGCCGGTTTTTGGTTAGGTATTTGTTTTGTGTAGGTAACGTAACTTGATGGTGTCAAATTTGATTGCAATATTCAAAATTGTTTTTTTTTTTTCCTTGAATAAGTACCTATTTGAACTCTGATTTTTCTTGAATATTTTAACTTTGGCATTGTAGTAAAAAAAAAAATTACATTTGAAGTATATAAAAAAAAAATACATATCATAATTAAAGTTCAGTATGTATTTTTTTTATCTAAGGGGGAAGGTGTAGTGTGCACTCACACTCCTCCACTCCATCCCTTTATATATCATGTACTCTTAGGCTTAAGTTCTCATTAATAAACTACTCTTTAACCGAGCTACACGTTTCCTTAACGCCCAACACCACACAGCTCTTACGGTTACATTAGGTATGTAACTTTGCATCACTAATATTAACATCTGAACAACATAATCTGCCCTCTTCTGATCTAAAAGACTTCATGTCTCAAACTTACCCATCCTTAACTTTTTTATAACTTTTCCCGACAGGCCATGAGAAATCTGCATCAACTAGTTCCAAAATCAAATCGGCCCTGGCTCCCAGCCCTTTGGCCAGTACCTGGTGTAAGCTGCCAGTGACAAGGGCTAACTCATCTATGCCATAGTTTAGTTTGGACTCTATCGGCGCTTTGTCTATGACTACTTGCTTTAGTTTCGGGAAATTTTTGAATCTGGAATCAAAATAAGTATTCATCATCATCAGCCAGAAGGCGTCCACTACTGAACGAAGGCCTCTCCCTTAGAACGCCATGATGAACGACAACTCGCCACTAGCATCCACCAGTTTCACGCAAGTCTCACGATGTCGTCATTCCACCTGGTGGGAGGCTTGCCAACGCTTCGTCTTCCGGTTTGTGGTTGCCACTCAAGGACTTTTCTCTCCCAACGATCAGGTTATCTGTTCTTTGAGCGATGTGGCCCACCCATTGCCACTTCAACTTGCATATGTTTCAGCTATGAATTACGTAATTTTTGTTTCTTATTCCTTCATGTTTTATTTAGCACCGCTGCACGGATTTGGATGAGATTTGCTATATACTTAGGTTGTATTTAATGTAACGTCAAATAAAACTCCATAACCCGACGTAAAAGGAGGGTTTGAAGTCAATGTGTCAATGTCTATTCGTCTCTGGCGTCACAGCTCTCAAACGATTAGACAGATTTTAATGCGGTTTTATTTAACTTTTCTAAATTGGTTTTTTAAATAGTCTGCTATTGTTGTATGAATATTCTAATAACCTACACATAACTATAAATCCATTACCTTAAAATATAGTCGTACTGCATCAATGGTGTCACTGGAGTCATAAAAAGAGGTATAAACCCGTTTACAGTTCCATCGTCCAGCATGTCCACAGCCAATGCTGCCTCTCTCTTCAATGCAGCGTAAGTCCCGGAGGTCATCTGATAGCAGATGTTGAACGAGCCAGTCCGGTCCAGGAATACTACTGGGAAGTGTGCATGGTACTCTGACACCGGACTATCTTTGTTAATGGAAATGCCAGTGCTATTCCATTCGGAGGTTTCTGGAATAAATAGAATTTTCTTTAGATACTATTAACATTAGTATTGTTGCCTGATGTAGACTTCAAAACCTCTGACATTTAAACTGTTCTAAAAAAATCTGTTTCAAAAAAAATATACCTCGTTGAGTTTCTTGCCGGATTCTTCTCAACAGAGGTTTTTCCGAACCGGTGGTTGTTTTTTTTTATTACATTCAGCCTCAATTGAATAAAGATATTTTGACTTTGACTTTGACTTTGAAACAAAATCAGTTTTTTTTCTGAGACAGAAATAAGGTTGTGACTTAACACAAAGTGATAACTTGGATAACTCATAGGTAGTTGATTTACAGCAAGATTAGAGCTATAATAATTACATTTTAAACATACATTATACATACAATCCACACATACAACAAATATAACAACAAATATAAGTGGTAGATCCCTTAAAGGGATAAGTCCGCCTTTGTACAAGTATCCCAAAGTTTGTCAATTGTATTTTGTGTCTATTCTTTTGTACAAAAAAGAGTTAACATACATACATATGAATAGATAGATATACTACACAACAAATTACAATTAAAACTTACTCAATGATATCCAAACATTCCTTATTATCTGGTAACTGCTCATGATATTGTTGATCCTCTTTGTCTGCACCAAATATGCAACCAGCAGCCCTATCACAAACCCTGAAACTTGCAGCCTGCGCTGCCGAAGCCATATCTTCAGCAAGATCACTGCCTGCTTCAAATTCTCACTGTTACTAAGCGCTTCTTTTAAAAAATCCTGATTCACAGCCGCTGTAAGGTCTGATAGCACACTGCTGTTGTAATAAGGCGTTGGAGGGCCAACATCAGAGTTATTTTCACTTTCCTTTGCTAGCAACCATGCCTCCCTCAAATTGTTACGACCAGGACTAAACCGGTGTAGTTTATATGCTTCAGCGTCACAAATCAAGTTGATGCGGACTGTACAATGGTTGCCGAGTTTACCAATTGGTGTTACATCTAACACAGGTTTTGTTTGACAACCATTCAACCAGGAGTATTTTAGTTCTTCAATTGTTTCAAGTTTTTTTAGATGACTCGCAATATAAGCCAAATATGCAGCCCGTTTCTTATGATACCTGTAGTTTAAAGAGTCGTTTTTCGTGTATGTTTCAGCTGGCACTGTTATTTGTACATCTATCACCAACTTTGAGTTGATAGCACAGCCTAAAGCGTACGAGCCAACAATTTCTATGTCTTTGAATTTATGGAATTGGAAAGTACATCTTGTCCTGTCTAAGTGGTTGTTCACAGGTAATTTGACCTTTAGTTTTTTGATAAGTGTCTTTTCTGACAAATTATACTCTTCATCATCCTCAGGGATAGATTGAAGATGCTTTTTCAACTCTTCAAGCCATGTTTGGATTTTTTTTACATGTTTCTCTTTTAACTTAACTTCCTCGAGTATTTCCTCGATTTGTAGACGGAATAAGTTTGAGTTGAACAAGTTTTCGGTCTCTTGGAGCCTGTTTAACTCATTCACAGTGGGTTGGCGGTATAAACTCTTAGCTTTGAGCCGCTTCTTCGCTGGCTCAGAAGTCTTGATTTCATTCTCGTTTATTAACTGAGATGAATCTTCCTCTTCTGACTTAGAGGCTTTTGCCCCCTAAAAATATAAAAAAAGCCTTTCAGAAACTAAAATCTTATTTTGTACGTTCATTTTGCCCATGACGTGGTATTTCCTCTAGGGGTGTTCAAAATGAAACAACGTACATAAAAAATAGTCATAATATTTTCAGGAACTTACCCTTTTCACCATAGTTCCAATTATTTACTATTTCTACTTTATTTAAACCTAGTTCACGTATTAACATAGGTTATGCACATGTAAACAATGTGAACGAACATGCATCGCATGTCAATGTCATTCATGCGATGAGCGAAGTTGCCATTGACAACTGTCGTTTTGACAGTAACAGCCGGCCACGTTCCGAATTGTACTTTTAAAAATATTTTTAAAGCAACATAGCAACATGGGCGCAATCTTTTAAGCCATCGTTCCATTTTACGCACAGATCATTTAGTATTAGACTAGATTATAATGCAGTCTTGCAAACATTAAAACCTTCCTGTATTTATAATTCCGTAATTCTAGTTCCGTTGTTTCATTTAAAAACATGTGCAAATTTTACCGTTAAGTTTCCAATGTTAAAATAAATGGAGTACATAGTCCCAACTCCCCTCCGCCCCCTTTCTCCATTAGCTCCTCTTTTAGGGTAGCAACGCACCCGCAGTCCTAATGTTAGACTGGCCAGCCATCGAAAGCTGTCCCAGACAAACCGCAGCAAATTAAAACAAAATGAGGCTGACAACACTTGCTGTACACTGTTAAACGATGTTGATACTTAGATATTTATTTAAATTTTCCAGATATTAAATTATACTCGAGACTTCAAGCTGCATCAACATTTATTATAGTAATGTGTGAAAGTTGTTGATGCACTTTAGTAGTAGTCCCTTGGTCAATTTTATGAACTTTTGTCAGTGCCCATTTACGTACAGTCCAGATGCATCAATTTTTGGACCATTTTGATCAGATTGGCATTGAATATATCTTCAAACATTTTAATTCTAACATAATCTTATAAATAACATTTTCCATTTTGAGGATGGTAGGAGGTTGAACAATTAAAGAAAAAATAATTTATTTATTTCTTACAGCAGAAGTATCAAAATTATCTAAGCCAGGCTAGAACATGGACGTACTAACGTCCATATCATTACATAGATGTCAATGGTCCATATGGCTAGAATGTCAATTTTGACAATCTCAAAAATTATACCCGATTAAAGTTTCGTAAAAAATGCGTGGACTGCTTTCGCTGGCCAGAGTCTAATGCTGTAGGTGTCCATGGGCCGCATGCTCGTTTGCCAGCTATTTGATATAAAAAAATAAGCTGTGTCTTGATAATGTCAATCAGTCAATAATTCAATCAGCTGCTTGACTTTTGTTGGCTAGCTAACAGGTCAAGCAAATCTCATCCAAAACTATCTAAAAATAAGTATGGAAACAAGATTTTTTTTGGAACAAATTTATTAACAAAGTTTAAATGATTTGTCGACACTGTACTGAAAGAATAACTTGCAGTGAAAATACCAATAAATAAATAAATAAATATCTATTTAAAATAGGTACTAAACTACAAATCTAAGTAGGTCTATTGCAAATATAGTGAGTATTCCAATAATCGAAAGTTAATTAGAAGCAGAACTCTGCTTAAATATCAACTGATATGCATGTAGAAAATTATTTCTACTTGATAATACTTTAATTTATAACATCGTATATTTATTTTTTGTTGACAAATAAATAAATTCTGTAGGAGACTCTAAAAAGCAATAACAATAATGTTTTAGCAAACTTTTCCGCCGTTCGCAGTGACGTTCCGATTCACAGCTATTCAACAAAAATACGCGCGTGCTAACCGGAAGTCAAATCATCTGTCACTACATTAAACTATCTTATCTGTCAACAGAATTTAAAAAGTGCACAGGCGTCCTTTTTCAAATATCGCGCCTTAAACTTAACGAATATTTGGTGGAATTAAAATTCGAGATAATACTCTTCATGTAATTACTTCAGCTTAGAAATAATAGCGTTGGTGTATTCACTGCATTTGCCAGTGCCTCCCAAATCACCGGTAAGGTGTTTGCCTTCGCGTAACACCTCGTAGCAAGCGTTTTGGATCCGGTCGGCGTGGTCGTTGAGTTGCAGATGCCTCAACATCATTATGGACGACAGAAGCAGAGCGGTAGGATTAGCCATATCCTTTCCGGCGAGATCTGGGGCGGTGCCGTGGACCTGTGTGGACAAAAATAACGTGAGGTCTTTTGTTTGTTTTTTGGAGGTACAGGTTGATACAGCCTTATTAAGCGTGCAATCAGCTTCCCTAATAATCTGTAATTTCGTAAGTATTCACGCTTAAACGGCTGGACGGATTTGGATGAAATTTGGTATGTAGATAGCTGGACATCTGGAATAACACATAGGCTACTTTTATCCCGATATTCCCACAGGATAGGGATAAAATCTCAAAATAAGAACCGCTGGGCTGTCATGAAATTTGGCATGTTGTTTTTAATGCAACGTCAATGAAAACCACGATTTAATTTTTGGGAATTCCTACGGGAATTTTGTGAAATCCGAAAATTTCAATGTAAGTACCGGATCGAATAGTTTACGCGTGCGAAGACGCGGGTAAACACTAGTTATTCATAAAATGCCTACTTAGTTCTTTGTCCCGGTTACTTTAATCGGGAAGCCAACAGCGCTGCGCTTCTTTGCTTTCGTATTTCGCTTTGAGTAGGTATTCTAGTTGAATACTCGAAGGTATTTCGCGTTCGAGTTCTTTCAAAGATTCCCGCTATATGTTAATTCTGTCTGCAACAAACATTCGTTTTCTAGCTTCCTACATGGTGCAACCATCCCATCCTATATACGTTCCACTGCTGGGCACAGGCCTCCTCTCAGAACAAGAGGGCTTGGGAAATGGTTCCCACGCGGGCCCAGTGCGGATTGGGAACTTCACACGCACCATTGAATTGCTTTGCAGGTTTGTACAGGTTTCCTCACGATGTTTTCCTTCACCGCAAAGCTCGTGGTAAATTTCAAATGTAATTCCGCACATAAATTTCGAAAAACTCAGAGGTGCGAGCCGGGGTTTGAACCCACGAACCTCTGCTTGAGAGGCCATAGGTCAAACCGCTAGGCCACCACGGCTTTTTTTTTCTTTCTTTTTTGGTGCAACCAAGACTCAATTATATATAAAGTACCTAAAGCACAAGTACTCCCTCGGTTGAATACACACATGAATAAAACAACAATTCAATCGTCTTTTTTATTTTGGCGTCTATTCTTAATAAATTAATAAATAAAACGATACACAAATGATTGACATTTTTAACTACCTGCAAAAGCATCAAATATCTATTGGAGTTAGATTCTTAAAAAGTACGTTTTATTGTCAGATTTTATCTGAATCACATTTTAAGCAAAATAAAAATACATTATAAAAATACTTGGCAACCCTGTTGAAAAAAAAGTATACACATTGATAAAATAAAATACTGATTGTCTATGACATGAATGGTAACATATCCATTAAATTAATACTTAGTGAGGAACAAATCGGCGTGTTTTTAAAAACACAATACAAATTTCTAATTGCACCACAAACTTTAATCTTCATTTTTTTTAATAGTAAAAAATGTCATACCCATAGACACAGCCGGCAAGACACTTGACCAAGTTTCTTTATTTAGCATTTATGACAGTACCGAAGGTGGAGGTGAAACGGTTTTTCTAATTTGTATAGGTCAGTGTTTTTCAAACTTTTTCAGGACGCGACTCCCATGGGTCAGAAAATTTTTGACGACCCCCTGCTTACCACCACTTACAGTTATTTGTATTAATCTTACGTTAATAATATAAACATTTCATAATCATACACAATAACAATGCGGCTGCGAAACCCTTAAGGGTCATCCGCGAGCACCCGGGGGGTCGCGACGCACAGATTAAAAAACACTGGAAAGGTAGTCGACTAAAAAAATTGCCTTATTAAAAGTCAATCTGACATTTACTCCCTGTTTCACAATCTATTGATTAAATTTATTTGACTGTGTTTGTTTTGTTCGAATAGACGCCGACGGCATCACATTTATATATCAGTCAAATAAAATTAATCAATGGGTAGTGAAATAACCCTTACGGGCTGTTTCACCATCCATTGATTAGTGTTAACTGACGGTTAGAATCGGTCGGGAAAAGCGTGACTGAACCAATATCTTTCACATGTCCGCTGCTGGTCGACTCCTCACTGCCGTTTTACGTTATAATCAGTAAAAGATCCTCTTTATTTACTTTGAAGATTTAAGTTTGCGCGACTTAAATAGAAAACAGCCATTTATATCACTAAACTTATGTTAACGACCATGCATCAATAAACTAACTTAAAAATACTGAAAGCGAAGGAATGTCAATCTTAAACTAACGCAATCCAACGCCCAAAGAGCGAGTATTGTCGTCATCATCATCATGTCTTTTTTAACGTCAAATTCAATTTGACAGACGCCAAATTTCAAAACAAACATTCACCTGCCACGTGGTATTTCGGGGATCCGACAAAGAGCACCTTGGTTGCTGGCGACTTGTACGACACAAAAGGGCAGAAATTGAATGTGAGAGCACTTATTATTACTGTCATATTTTTAACGCAAAATGCATGAACATGGCAATAATATAACATACAAAATGTTTATCATTTTCATAAGTTTTCTACTGTTTTATGCCGTATATTCAACCTTTGTCACTCAAAATCGTTGTAAAGATTGGCAAAGGGTCAACCAACCAACCAAGGTGTTCTGTGTTGGAAGTTTGGAACTACGATGTTTTATACCGCTTACAACTTCCTTGAAGTCGGTTACTTTAAGTAACTGTAGTCTTGTAAGGCAAGACTATTTATAAAATTTAAATAACATGGCCATTTCAAATTAACAATATCAATCTCAGACTGAGCTAGAGCAAGAGCGCAATACATAGTACGCTCTGTCTAACTTAATAAGGTCGACATTTTGGCTATAGATTTTTTTAGATGGCGAACGAATAAGTAAAATAATTGACATACATTCGAGATGATCGATTCGGAATTTAAAATACAACAGTATTTATCTTAGTTTATTTAATTTGAACTATAACAACAACGATGTTAAGGCCATTATTACAATTTAGGATTCATGTCGAAATGGGGAAGTAAACAATGAAATACGAACTCAAATTTTGTTCGGATTATTTAGAACTGTTTAGTTAAAGTGAGAAAAGTTTTCCATGTCAGTCTTGACATTGATATAAGATTGATTTTTACTCTGCCTGTGTAAAAACTTTTTTCACTACATCTATCCGACCGTTTATGAAGTCGAAAATATATTACACTCTATAAAGTACGAAGATTGTACGATTGTAAAAAAACAATTATTTCACATTTTAGTACAAACCCTATTATATTTGGATACTTTTTAATGGATCATTTAAACTACTGAGTAAACTATTCATCTCTCTTATTGGTTAAATAATTACCACAATGTTATCATCCCCATTTAAATACAATAAATGCACCAATGTTCAAGACATTGCACCTAGACTCTTACTTTAAATCTCACTGCCACACCCAGAAACATCAATCAAGAGTAACAAACCCTAAAACTCAACCAAATTCCAAATTTCACATAGAATTTTGTCCTCAATGAACAACTTAATCTTAATTTGCAATTAATTCAATTCAGTTTTAAAACGGATTTCAAAAAAGGTGGAGTTCTATGTTCCAATGTATGTATTTTTTTTATACATGTTCGTCGATTTCTACATCACTTGATGATCGATTTTAGTTTTTTTTTCTTCGAAAAAGTACAGTCTCGAGGTGGTCCCAATGTCAAAAAGTCATATCTGATAAATGATGAGGGAAACCGAGAAAACTCTTCAAATATTGTAGGCATATAGTGATTTGGTTATTTCTAACCCATACACGTGTGTTAGCCAACATAACAAGAAGTAGAATACAAAATGAGCAATTCAACTTTTGATAATTTGCGCCATCGAGACTCAATGATTCCGTCTAAGTCGAGTCAGAAAATAACAGTTTTACCCGACTGCCCGAAAGAGGGTTATTGTTTTTATTTAGCCGTTGTTGGATATGCTTGCTCTAAATTTATGTCTCTGAGTGCGTTTTTAAGTGTCTTTGGCAGTAATGTCATAGAGATCTTTTGTCTCATCCTTGCGTCATTAAAAATAAGGTAAATTCGCTACTACTGTGTCATTTTAACTAAGAAAAACATTGGTTTGTTAGTCAACAATTTGATCAAATATTTTAACTATTATTTGAACAGTATGATTCACTGTATGGTCACTGTTTTAATTTTGAATGGTGGATAGATGAATGTTTCTCAATGAGTTCAACACTGAGCAACCTTTAATTCAAAAGCAAATAAAGACACCCGAACACACCAACAAAGCAGCGGTGTGTGTGGATTCCTACTCATCGCTGGGCCCGCGTAAGAACAATAACAAGCCCTTCCCTTCCGAGAGCAGGCCTGAGAACATCAGTTAAACTACTAGTAAATTACGGCTAAAAACCATGGACGAAGCTTCCCAAAATGCCCCATCTGGACTTGTAATCAGATCATAGGAAACTTCACCATTCGAATTCGATATTCAACTATCAAATTTTACATAACAATTTGAAGACACCTTGTATACAGATACAGGATTATTTATAACAACACAACAGACCTCAACAGTGACCAGAAACTAGAATCTAATCTAAATTCTTTATAATCTCGTTTGTGTATGCAGTGCAGGTGCTCTTACCACCCAGGTCTTCCGTCAACACTTGGCCTTCCTTGAGCACCTTGAAGCAGGCGGCCTGGATCCTCTCCGCCTGCTCTTTAATGCCCATGTGACGGAGCATCATCACCCCGGAGAGGAGTAAGGCTGTGGGGTTCGCTTTGTCCTGCCCAGCGATGGCTGGAGCTGTTCCATGCACCTGGAAGGTTAGTGGCATGCGTCACAAGGGATTTTGTTACGATGTGGTGACATTAAAGAGTGAGAAAGAATCATTTTCTGTGGTGCACGCTACACAATCATTAATTTGGGATCCACTCAAGATCCAGTGATCATCTTGTATGGCAATTGAAAGGTTTTTTTTTTCAAAATGGATCACAAATTAAGGACCGTAACTTCAATTTTGACGTGAAATCTTTCTTTCTACTCTGTATTGTCGGACAGTAGATGTGAGGTTGAATTATAGTTTCCATGATTGTTGATGGCACATAGGAACATGTATCTTATATTAAACTAGCTGGTGTCCGCGGCTTTTTCCCCTGTGTAGTTTTTTTTTTTTTTTCTAAAACTTCTTTTTTAAGAACCTTCTCCTGACAAAAGCAAACACAACAAAAAAAGAATTAGCGAAATCGGTCCAGCCGTTCACGCGTGATGCCGTGACCAAGGGAAATAGGGATTCATTTTTATATATTAAGAAGATATGCCAAAGTAAATTTGTTTAAATGAATATATATTTCAAAATTATATTATTATTTTGACATCGAGAGACTTTCAATTCAATTCTTGAAAGTTTAGGGAGACTTTATACATCTCCAATTTTTTAAATGGATGAAGCATTTTAAAATTCCACTGAATGTATATATGCTTAGTTAAAATGTTCAGTTAGGTTCTTAACGAAGGGACTAAAAAAAATCACCCTCACTTTACGTCTGTCGGAGGTACCTACCCCAAAAAAATTATTATATTTTATTTTTATTTTACCACTTTGTCGGCGTGACTGATATGTATATTCATGCCAAATTACAGCTTTCTAGTACTAACGGTCTCTGAGCATAGCCGCGGACAGACAGACTGACAGACAAGACAGACGGACAGACATGGCGAAACTATAAGGGTTCCTAGTTGCCTACGGAACTCTAAAAATGACTTTTTGAGAAGTTTCTTGCGGCGCATTCTTCTTGGCATGGACGAATCTTTGATATGATTATTCACAAATGGTTTACTAATGTTTCGGCGAATAACGTTTGGCAACCTGTTTCATTTCGCAACTTTTCATTTCCCAACTGTTTAATATTTCTGAAACTGTAAATATTTCAGGATTTTTATAAAACTAACCTAACCAAACCTAAAGGGTTCGACACGATGGCCCTGAAATAAATCCTGAAATATTTACAGTTTTAGAGTTTGCGAAATGAATCAGGTTGCCAAACGTTACGTTGCGAAAAGGCAGTACTCGTTCACACATATTATTTAGTATCACTGGACAGTCCTAAGTTTAGTATCATACCCCGTTATCAGTGTTGCAGATCCATTGAAACTAAGTCATAGGGTTGTCGCTCAATATTTATTTTATTGTCAATGTGATATGTGACATTGGTATATAAAAAGTTTTTTGAAAGAATGTTTTTACAGGTAGAATAACAGATTTGTATACTTTCATTAGTTGTCTTAATAAATATTATTAAGCGTTTTCTTCTAATTTCGCCATCAGCTCCCTTTTAAACTGCGAAAATTCAGCGTGATCATTAAAGAAATGTATGATTTTAATTGAATACTAAGCGAGCGAATCATATACGACATTAATTAATATTGACAAATAAATTACGCAACCACCTATTACGGAGTTTAAAAAAAGAATAAAACCTCTTTTAATTACGGGCTGAAAAGAGGTTTTATTTTGTTTTAAAACTTAAAATATATAAATAACAAAAATGTGCGTGCATCTAATTGTATATACCTAGGCACATGTTAAAAAAAATAATTGCAGTGCCATCCCTAGCGTTTTCAATGATTCTGCAACACAGATAACGGGGTGTGTTTAGTATACATATACTAGTTTCGTGTCATGCATAATTGATTTCACACATTTGTTAATATGGACGGACATGATCCACACCGGTTAGTAAACACGTATATAGTCTCGAAAAGACTTACTTTTCAAATATCCATTGTATGTTTTATTTACTCATATTCTCTTGAAACACTACGTATTCAAAACCTAGTCAACCAAAAAATACTTTAAGGAGCCTATTCATGTAATTGTTCTAGTGTTGATTAATAATTTGGATATTATAGAAATATATAAGTGTACAAATATATAATTGAAATATTTATAATCTCACTATTTGTTTCTTTTTAATTAGTAATTTTTTTGTCTTAATTTAAGGGGCTGTTTCACCATCCATTGATTAGTGTTAAGTGACGGTTAAATGTGATGCCGTCTCTATTTGTTTTGTTCGAATAGATAGAGACGGCATCACATTTAACCGTCGGTTAACGCTAATCAATGGATGGTGAAACAGCCTCTAAATATCGCTAAATGGCGTCAGTATTGAGAAGTCCGTTCGACATTCATGACATTCTTGTTTGCGATTGGCTCATTTTTAACCCCCGACGAAAAAGAGGGGTGTTATAAGTTTGACCGCTATGTGTGTCTGTGTGTCTGTCTGTGGCACCGTAGCTCTTAAACGGGTGGACCGATTTGAATGCGGTTTTTTTTATTTGAAAGCTGGTTTTCTAGCGATGGATCTTAGACATGATTTATCAAAATCGGTTCAGCCGTTTCAAGATCATCAGATCTTTTGTTCGCTGCGGTAGGAATCTTAGACGCATAATGGATATTTACTTTACTTTCAAACATATTTGGGACCTAAAATTTGAAACACCCATGTATGCTATATAGCTATGCAAGATTATGGAATTCTCGGCCTGATGCTGCAGCCAGGATATCCAGAACACTAGTAGGTACTCTCTTAATAAAACTATAGCAGATATATCGTGTTTGGGTTCGTTTTGATCAGTATTTGTGTTATTTAAACAATCACAAATGTGATACAAGTGTTAAAGTGTGCAGTTTTGCAGGTGGTAGGACCTTGTGCAAGGTCCGCCCGGATTGCTACCACCATCTTGCTCGCTAATCCTGGCGTGAAGCAGCAGTGCTTGCATTGTTGTGTTTCGGCGTGGAGAGTAAGACAGCCGGTGCAATTACTGGCATTTGAGGTATCCCATCTTAGGCCTCTAGGTTGGCAACGCAGATGGTTGCAGATGCAATACCCCTGGTGTTGCAGATGTTTATGGGCGGTGGTGATCTCTTACCATCAGGAGACCCACATGCTCGTTTTCCACCCAGTAGAATAAAAAAAAAGTTGTCAAACGGATTTCACGATACAGAGGCACATAGGGCCTACTCTTAGGGCTCTCATATTAAATAGTATAAGTGTCAGAGGGACCGAATGACACGAACTTCAAAAGTTTTCGCAGTAGCCCTGCAGAAACTCCATTGGTGTCCAATCATATTTGTATGTATGCTATCGCAGTAACATAAACATTGAACCACTCACTGCCTCCTCCAAATGAAGCATTATGAAACTTATGAAAACCATTTTACATGTACTTCATTTCATTTCAAATTTTTCATCACACTTGCTCGTAAACAGTGTCAAAACATGAAGGCTACCTTGATTGCAACCCCATAATAAAACCTTAATGTGCTTGTCATGAAGCCCAAGGTCGGTAAATGAGTCCGTGCCCGTACTGATGGTGCTGCGCATGGCAGCAGCAGGACCACATGCACACGCGGCTCAGGCACATGCTGAGGGAGGGGGAGGGGAGGGCGGCGCTGACAAGAGCGCAGCCTAAGGTATGGCCAATATTCATAATTATATTTTTTCTTTTACAAATAAAAATTTACTCGCAATGTGATGAAAAACATTGTATGTCGCACGGGCGGTACTAGAATTACGAACATCGACTCATTAAAGCCCTGTCTTCGACTTCGAGCTTCTAATAGACTCTCGTTCGTAATTCCTTATTTACCGCCCTTAAGACACAATGTACTATAGTTACCAAAGTAATCCACTTTGCATCTCATCAGGAAAATAATACTTACGGACTCAAACAGTGCTCCGTTCTTGCCGATGTTACCGGACGGGGTGAGGCCCAGGCCTCCGACCAGACCCGAGCACATGTCCGACATGATGTCACCGTACAAGTTGGGCATGACCTGTAAAATGCAACATACACATTAAAAAAGATCAAGAAGAAGGTTATAGGGGAGGGAAATTCCAATGTTTATTTACCTAAACGGCGTAGGTATTTGAATAGTACGAAAGAGGACTCAATATAATTTTGTCCAATAAATTTTCCAAGATTTCAGAATTTACACTAACATAAACACATATCTATTAAAGTTATTATTATGAACAATTTGAAATCAAAATGAGAGTATTTAGATCATTTTGAGCACTACTTACTACTACTTCTGCTGCTAACTATACCTGCAATTAATTTAACTAACTAATTAACGTTGTAGTTAATTAAATTGCTTTTCCTATGTCAATTTGTTTAGTAGAAAAAAATAATTTATTAACCCTGACACGTCAAATTATGACAATCGTCAGAATTCTATGCAATTTAAAAATAAGGTTTTAAGTGTTCGTATTACAATGTACCACCTTCATAAATATACCCCAATCAACTGAGATACAAACTTTAATCCAGTGCAATAATGTCCCCCGATTTTGGCACCTGACCACTACACTTATTATAGTATCAAGTGTGGCGTAAGAAATGGGGTTTATAACCTCATGCGGCCCACCATACAACAAAATATGACATCGAAATTTAAAACTTAATGTCTCATAGATAAAGTTGTTTTTTTTTTGTAAATTTGAATGATACAGAGAAAATGACACTTTATTCCTTTTTCAAAAGATATAAGTTCTATTATGTACTAGTATTATCACTTTGAACCCCAGGAGGATAAAAAAATTGTAGATTTGTTGTTTAAAAAGAATTAGTGCGAAATTAAGAGCATCTTTTTTCAAAGCAATTTATATCAGGAAACGGGTTATTTAGGAAAAGGTAGTGACAGGAACGATGTTTTGGGAATGGATGTTTTGAAAACGACCAGAGCGTTCCAAAATCCCACTAGTGTCTGATGATTCAACAGTGACTCACCAGCACATCAAACTTGGAGGGGTCCTGGACCATGTTGAGGCAGACGGTGTCGAGGTAGCGCTCCTCGAACTTGATGTCCGGGTACTTGGTGGCCAGGTCGCGGCAGCAGCGCAGGAACAGGCCGTCCGACATGCGCCTGGGGGCATAGCTCCAATGTTAGGCCGTGTTTCCACCAGAGATGTGCGAGGTAGCTAAGCGGTGCGAGGATGTGGAACATTGTGACTGTTTCCACCAGAGATGTAAGAACTGAGCGGTGCGTGGATATGTAGTTGGGCTCTTTTCAAGTAAGCGAGCAAGGTGCGGTGAGGCGGGAGTGGAGCGCGCGCGCCTCTGGCCGCTACTACTGAGTATTTAGCAACACATTCCTAGCGCACATCCTTCTCTTGTTTTTATATACAAAAACCTCGCTACGCTCACCTGTTTCCACCAGAGCTATGCTAAGCGAGGATAGGTAAATGAAGTGTTTTTATTGGTTTATGAAAACACACTCCTCGCAATGGTTCCTCGCACATCTCTGGTGGAAACGGAGCCTAAATACGAACTATCCGATAAATTACGATGAAAAATCATAATTATGCACTACACGTTTACATCAAGCTTCACAACCAAGCCACCAATAGACTGTTGCTGTTGAATACTCACATAATATTGGCCTTGTGGACAGCTGTGACCTTCTTCCTCTTATTGTCGCGGGCGAACTCGAAAGCGAACTCGGCGACCCTCTTACTAGCCTCCTCCGTGATCAGCTTGATACTCTGAACCACTCCGTCCACTATTTCATGCTCGATGCCGGAGTACTCGCCTTCTGTGTTCTCGCGGATTGTCACCACGTCCACGTTGTCGTACAGTGTCTTGATGCTGGAAGAGAGAAGTATTGAGTTTGGTATTGTTGTTCATCATCATCATTATCATCATCCTAATCCATATACAGTCTGCTAGGTATAGTCAAGTGGAAAGATATCAACACGGCCAAAGTTACAAAAAGATGTATACACGACCATACTGCATACTTGGTATGATATATTTGCACTTGACTGTACAAGGCTCCTCTCAGAATGAGAGGGCTGGCTGGCTCTTTCGTAAAGTCAATTAAGTAGATAAAAAAAAGTTGTTTTCTTGCAATAGAAATGGTATTTATATTAAGTTTAATATTCATATCCTGAGTGCCAAAAAATCTGGCCCTCTAATGTATGCAGTACTAGGTATTTTGTATGTAGAGTGGGTCAAATTATTTGCCGCTGAGTATATAAAATGTCACGAATAAATGTTTTTCTTTATTTCTCTCTTTCTTTCTATATACAAATTGATCTTTCAGCAGATGTTTGGGTGATTAGATTAACTGAACATCTCTGTAAAAAAAACACGACTTTTTAACCTGTTGTTGAATTTTCATTTCAAGTGTGAAATCATGAACTTATACAACGTTTCAAAAATAAGTACCACTGACTCTTATCCGACGCAATAAGGCCGTAGTAACACATTTTTGAGTGGTTCTAATAGATACTTATTTTTGCACTTGACTATACATTGATTGCTATTCAAATTATACCACGTCAAAAACGTAAACAAGCGACTGTCAATAATAGGTTCCTGCTACTTTCTCTTTCTGTACCCTTAGTGTAAGTTTTCGGTTACAAAATACATCTCGATCGCGTTCGCGTAAAAATCTCAATTTATATGGAAACACGAACAGCGCCTCCAGCGGAACGTTTGCGATGTTTGTGTTTCCATACAAATTGAGATTTTAACGCGAACGCGATCGTAGACGTATTTCGTAACCGAAAACTTACACTAAGGGCACTGATTACTGTCACTAATATATTCTTAAGTTTTTATTATTATTATTTTGACTTACTAACACAATATGGATACTTTGAGTAAGAAATAAATAATTTTTATTTTTTATTATTATCGCAATGACTTTAACGCGTTAGAAAACACCTGCCATTTCTTTATGTGGACCGCTCGTTTGAATAAATCAAGAATAAATATTCAATTTGCATGCGCCATTGTGAATGAACTAGCTTTACCCGTACGAGCTAGACGTAACCAGTACTAGGTAGTAGTAATCTAGTAGAAGGTCGGAACAATGTGTCATCATAACGCCTTATCAGTCTCGTGTTACAGCTCCAGTAGTTACGTGATAGGTACTATTGCTAATACAGTTAGGTGAATAACTGAACCAATGTCTACTACTTTGATTGTATCTTCAATTTATATAAAAAGGGTAAAGAATTATGTTGACGTTTAAGTATTTACTGTCAGTACACATTACAGAGATAGTCTTTCATTATGTAATTGGTGATCAAAATATTGTATTTTGTCTATAAGGTGACAAAATACAATATTGCAATAGTGCTGATTTTTATCAGTGGCGGGTACTCTCAACTAATTACATTAAAAACATAAAACTCCCTTATGACCTTCATATCCCTTGAAACCCATCCCACCACTCACCAGCACTTACCACTCGTCAAATGAACTAATGAATATAAAAAGTAATATAAGAAAATATAAACACTTCATGAACTAGCCATTTTGTTTTAGGCTACAATTTTTAAAAATTAAATGGGAACATCAAAAATTCTATATTTATAAAGCAAACAATTGACGAGTCTATACTGAAGAGCCACTCTCTTAAACCATAAGGATACTCTAGTAGTAATTACAGAAATAAATATTATGATAGGTGCAAAAGTGAATCAGTGGTCGCTCCATACATCTTTTCATTGATTCAGTTTTGCATCACACTATTTGGTAACAATATTCTGTAATAAAGTCTCTGGCGCAAATTGTTTTATATTTATTTTATACAGGTATTCAAACCCTTGTTACAGTTTTGGCTTAAGCATAAGTAAAAAGTAATACATGATAGATATCTCATCTGTGGACTGGTTGTGACATATTTTCATGATCTATAAATTGTACTTGAAGCATTTCTGACATCCTGAACTATTATCAATTTATCTGCATATCACTAAAGTACCACTTTTGACTCAGTATATGGGTAACATTATAATATAATCAATTACATACACATATTATGTACACATGGTTGACATTCACAATTAATAAAAATAGGTATTTGAAGCTAGAAAAAGCAGGAAAATTCGTTTTAAAAATAAAACGATTCCTCTCAACAGAGGTTTTTCCACCCAGTGGTTGATTTTTTTGACATTTATAAATTTGGACATTCGACTTGTAACTTATTTTACAAACTATGACTAAGTATTATGGCTAAAACTAGATTTTTGGAGGCGTGGACTGGACGCTGATATCAAAATGCCAATATGACGAATTGCAGTTTATCTTGAGAGTTATCTGATCTTGTCTAATGTCTAGACTAAGTCACGTATGTGATAGGATATCTACATCACACTGTCAGTGTCGTCAACAAATAAGTCCGAAATCTGGAGGACTTTGTGACAATAACAGCCTAAAGTGCCACGAGCTTGCAACCTGTAGTGGTGACCGTTTATGCGCGAAATTAACCTAACCAACAAAAAGTTGGAAAACCCCCGACTTTGTCACTTCAAAGTTCAATATCTCAAAAACGGCTAAACCGATTCTGATGAAACATGTCTAAGAACCATCGCTAGAAATCCTGATTTCAAATAAAAAACCCGCATTCCACCCGTTTAAGAGCTACGGTGCCACAGACCAGACACACTCTCGCAGAAATAAACAGCAGGGTTAGGGCGGCGCTGCCAAGAGCGCAGCCTTAGGTATTGGCAATATTTGGAACAATTATATTTTTTCTTTTACAAATATAAAATTTTACTCGTAAATGTGATGTAAAACATTGTATGTCGCACGGGCGGTACTAGAATTACGAACATCGGCTCATTAAAGCACCGAGTCTAGACTCTCGTTCGTAATTCCTTATTTACCGCCCTTAAGACACAGTGTATACTATTACGTCTAATACATTTAAAAAAAGCAATTATTGCACCTACATCTATTTTTGTACTGAAATAAAGAAATAAACATAATTGACAAACATTGAGAAGTATTTATTATTTTACTAGGTTATGCCCGCGGCTTCGCCCACGTAGAATTCGGTTATCGCGCGCTGTTCCCTCGGGAACTGTCCATTTTTTCGGGATAAAAAGTAGCCTATGTCACTCTCTGACACATAAAGCCAAAAATCACGTCGATCCGTCGCTCTGTTTCGACGTGGAAGACGGACAAACATACAAACACACACACTTTCGCATTTATGATTATTAGTAGGCATTTATTAGGGGATCTCCGAATGATCTAACGACTTCGAAGAAACTTGCAATGGAGGGTTTATGGGGGCGTAGGCGTACAATCGATCTAGCTTCGTCTTATCTCTGAGAAAACGCGTGTTTTCGAGTTTGTATAATTCTTGATGTTTGAAACAAGCCATAAAAAAATGCTTGATGCAAAAAATGCCAAATGTACATTTAAAACAAATAAAGCTAAACTAGTCAGACATACCTCTGCTAAAAATATGTGTCTCATTTTGTTATCACTTTATCAGAATAACAATATTCATATCAAATGCTACAATTTTCTGATAGCATTATCAGAATCAATTGATCACTTAGCGTATCGTCACAATACAAGTAATATAGGCAGTAATTCGACTTCATACTAAAGCGCCCGAATCGAAGCACGCACACAGCGAAGCGTCTTACACGGCCGCTAACCAAACTTCACCCGATAAAACTACCACTACGCAGTGCCAGGCCGCGCGCTGCGCAGTCCGGTTGCTGCAGGGCTACTCCGAAACTCGAAACTCGAAGTTCGTGTCGTGCGGTCCCTCTCGCTCTCGTATTAAATAGTATAAGTGTCAGAGGGACCGCACGACACGAACTTCGAGTTTCGGAGTAGCCCTGCTGGTCGAGTGAGTGCTGCGCCTGCGCCGCGCTGCCCGCTCTATTCGCCCCCGTTTCGATTCCCTAACGTGGCTATAAACGCTCGGTACTAAGTAACTAGGTACATACTATAATATTTTATTTAATAATGGCGGCGTCACGAGCACGTGTATACTGCAGTGTTTACGGGTGCCTACATTCAACGCTGATTAAACCAACATTGTAATTTTTCAACTTCCTGCTGATGTGTAAGGTAAACTTATACCTATTAGTACTTTATTATTAGTCTATTAAAATTTGTCTAGGTACCTACTCAACAAAATGTAAACCATAGTGATATGTCTATTTATAGAAAATTACATTTAAAAAAATATGCAAATTGCTATTTACAAATTAAATCTTCTATCAAAATATAAATCCGAACGAATTTATGAATTTGAACTAAATATTAATTCACATTTTTAAAAACGTATTTAGTTTAAAACATTCTTCGGTTGTTTAACATTTGTTAATACAGACAAGGGCATAAATTATATGTAGGTACGTTACCAAGACGTTAAAAATATCTATACACCTTTATGTCACTATAAGACCCCTTACTTTAAGATCCCTTTTAGGGATAAGTTCGCCTTTGTACTCTTTGTTTTTTGTTTTATTTTTGTATTATTTTTGTGTTTTATTTTACATACATACATTATCATAAGTTTGATTATACAAGTGCCTATAATAAATGCTTGATGCCTAAAAAATGCTCTAATGCGCAAAAAGAGGGTAATACCACTAATAGCCTAAGGATGGACTTGAATGCGGTTTTTACTAGTATGGCAGGAACATACGCTCATTCCGCGGCTTGCTCAGGGACTATCAATTACAAATCAGATTAACAACTTATATTATATTAAATAAATAATCATACATAATTTTATTGAACTAAAATATAAATAAAAATCAGAATCTGTTTTAATTGTTGCCACCCTAGCGTTCTGCACAATAAATTTCAAGAATATACTAGGCATTGATAATTCTACTTGAACATATTAAAGTTTTCTCCATAATTAATTTTGTTGGATTGTAGGTAGCAAAAATGACACACGAATAGCTTGCAATTGCCAGTTTCTTACATTTTTATTTTTATTTTATTTGTGTTAATTTTGCTGTAACTTCTGTGTTAGTAAATAAATGTCTTCTTTCACCTTTCGATAAACTGGGCATTTTCATTTCATGGGTACGGAAGTATTTTTATCTGCGCCACGCCCAGCGCGTGGGCTGCTACCCACGCAGTGCCATTCGCCCAGACTTATTAAAACATTATTGCATGGTCATTAGAACAATACTATATAAGTCTATGCACTATTAAATTAGAATTTTCTCTGTAAGTGAATTATGAATAAATGTCTTATTAAGAGGTAATAAAATAAATGTCAACCAAATGATTAATTTCTAACAGCTTCATATGGACAAACAACTTTTTTTTAAACTGTAAGTACCACAGCATTGTTATAAAACTAACCTAACTTTAGCCTCTACAGGAGCATGGGTACATTTAGTTTCTACCTACAGGATAGTCCTGAAATATATCCTGAATAATTTTCAGTTTCAGAATGAAAATTGTTCACTTATATGAAGCAGTTGGGAAATGAGTTGGGTAATTTTTGGTGAAAAGACAGGATCCCATTAAGATGTACATATTGTTTATCTCCCCTGTTGGAATTTACTTCTATTCTAAGGATCAACTGTAATATTTTTGTTTATGGCAACCAATATCTTTGGTTTACAATTCCAAGGTTGATTTCACAATGTCACTGAAGATCCATACAAGTTTTTAAAACTAATTGACCAAAGCTAATGAGCCTATTCTGCTGAATCTTCTAAAATTTTAACATAACCACAGATAGAATAGCAAATTACATGACAAATATTAAAAGTCACAAGGAAAATGAATTTCAAGTACTATAAGTAAGTTACATGAATAGTTAAATGCTATTTTAGCACTACATAGTACCTTACCTTACCTTACGTTAAAGTACCCACTTATGAAAAGATAAATTGACACTTGAAGTATGAAACAGTGGGATAAGTGAAGAAATCACTAAGACAGGACAAAAAGTGCCATAAAAATTCTGGCCTCTGATGATAAATTCTATGTAGAATATTTTATTTTTATTACCTACTTTATAAATTATTTTTTTATAACTTTAGATGTATAAGATTCTAATGTCAATGAAAAGTTTAGCCCTAAACTTGGCAAGGTGAGTCAAGTGTACTGAATTCAATCCTCGTTGGATTCTTGTAGATCTAACAAAATTAACTTAAAAAAAAATACAAAAAGATGATCTAAAATTATGTATCTTATAAGATACACTGCCAAGTTTAGGGTTAAAGAGCATGATGATAAGATAGGAGAAATAAATAAATTGGGTCAATGAACTAGACCAACTTTATGTATTTATTAGGATTAAGTTAAGTTTTAAACTATTTTTTATGAACGTAATGAATCATTTAGTTTCCATGAGGCTTCATAATTTTACTGTTTTCAATTTAATTTTAATTCTAAAGTTATGTGAAAACAGTGAATTTGATCAGGTACAGTCACCTGCATAGAAATAGAGCTTTATCAGTATCAGATATTTATGCACACTTTGTTGTGTCAGATATTGCTGCTGGTGACTGTCAGGTAGCCCCTTAACATTTATTTGACCAAATCAAGAAGCTTTTGTCCAACATAGATAGCAAAAAAAAAAAAAAAAAAAAAGGTACTCACCCTTCTAAGCTCTTGCAAGGCCTCACGTTGGCATACAGGTCAAACTCCTTACGTAGAGCCAAGTTGAGCGAACGGTAACCCTTACCGACCGGGGTCATGAGAGGCCCCTTCAGGCCAATCTTGTTCTCATTGACAGAGTCTATGGCCTTTTGAGGAATGCCAAACTTTCCATCTGGTCCCTAAAATTAATACACTTTCAGTTTATATTGCAGTAGGATGAGCTTTATTTCCTTTGTTTTTTAGAGAACAAAAAAAGTTACTGGGTTTAAATAAAATGATAACTGAACTGACAGTTGTAATTTATTATGCACTTAACTCCTAAGTATTGAGCAGCATGTTAATTCATAATTCGCAAGTGTATGTCATATATTTATAACACGTAGGGGCTTACCCTAACAGCTGTGACGTCCACTTCGTCCCATTCAATGGGTACTTTTGCGGCCTCGAATATTTTTTGCACTGCCACAGTGATCTCGGGACCGATGCCATGTCCCGGGATGAGCGTGACCCGCCGCACGCCCGAGCTGTACTGCGCTGTACCAGCTTTTGTCACCGGGACCTACAGGAAACCACCAAAATCCGTCATATAACCTCCAAACCACATAACAATAGAAAAAACACTGAAAACCAAACTCGACCTCTCTAATCCCAACCCCAGCTCCTCCGGTACTCTCCCCTGCGCCACCCTCGAACCACTTCAGCAAACTTCCTAGCACTTTACTCTCACGAAAAGGCTTCAAAAGCACTTTTATGTAATTCTTCGACATAACTATACTTAGTCTATTTTTGGAATGCAAGAATAGAAGCGTACGGTCTCTTTGGACTGATTACATGGGAATTGCATGCACTACACGCAAAGAATGTTAGAAGTGGAACACCCAGCTATAAACTTACAATTTTCCTGATAATTCTTGAAGCCATTTCCAAATTTTCGCTATACGACGACGGACGAGAGACAGCTCCGCGGTGAAGGGGCGGAGGGGGAGGAAATTACGTTACGACTGCGAAAAAATGATAACGCGCATGACCGGAAATTGCTGTGAACCATGTATAATATTGATTAAATTTTTTAGTGGAAAACTGAGTGATTAATTTTCAATATAATGCCACATCAAGATAAAATTGTTTAATTCACTTGATAATTTAAAAACTTTAACAATCATTTTCATCATAAAAGTAATCACGTGCAATGGAACATAATTCGTAAAATTGCGTTACCAGTGCCAAATTTAAACCACAGACATGATATGATTAAACGTCAAGTCTTCTTTTCTTACCCTGGTAGCATTTAAAATGTCAACTTCCAAATTGCCATCCAAATGGTTTTGATGGGTTGGAATTAGTTTATAGTTTGTTTCACAGAGTACATTTTTATATAGGGTAGTTTGTTTGTTGTGTTGTGTATGAGTTTTTAACTTTGTCTAGGTTTTTAATTTTTTTTTTTAATAACGATAAGAGTTAATTTATAATTAGGTTTACTAGACCCTTCTTTTTTATCAGCTCCAACAAATAAGCGTAAAATAAGCTTTGAAAATCTTAAATATGGAACAGCCACTGGCTTTAAAACTAACTTCTTTATGTGTAATTTCACAATGCAAATTAGAACGTATATTGTCACTTTGTGGTGATAAAAAGGATCTTATAATTGACCCTTCACTTATCAAGCCATTAGAGAGGATTTGTGGAGTAAGCTGGCTTAGGTAAGAACGTATTGGTGAGAGTGATTTTTATTGTAAATATTTTTATAGAACTTCGCAGTAGTTTTCTGTCATTTGAGTAAAACGTGATTTGACGTATATGTTGATATTGAAAAAAATTATGATTTTATTTCAGACAACATGGAATTGACAAAATCTATAAAATGGACCCCCAACTGGGACCCACTGCTAATACAAACAGAGTCTACTTCATCCCAGCCTGTGTTCAAAAATACAAGTGTGTTCTGGACCAGATATCTTCAGTACTCAGCCAGAATACCACTTTATCCGACAAGAACTGCTTTCATATAATAATACTTCCGAAAGTTGTGTGCTCCTTTGATGCTTTACTGGAAAACAGAGGTCTCCATGGTATTGTTATGCTGCATCCATTTACCTGGGAATTAATGGCTCTAGACGAACAGCTCCTGAGCTTAGAATTACCGTTCTTATTCAAGCAATTTTTTGTTGAGCAAAATCATTCCTTGTTGTCAAGCATTCCCATGGCTTTATGGAGCTTATTCCATGTCATTGGAAGGCCGAAAGCCATTTTCTCAGCTGGAAAACTATCAGCTAGCGTTCTGGATATACTGGAGGTTTATAATGAGACTTATAATAGAGATTTTTTAACAGAACAAAGTTCCACTGAAATTGGTGCATTGATTGTGATTGACAGAAGTCAAGATTATGCATCCAGTCTGCTTACCCCTGCCACTTACAGTGGCCTGTTAAGTGAGATCTTTAACATTAGTTGCGGTCACTTAGAATTAAATGTTGAAGATACAAAGATCAAGAAAGGAAAGCTGAATTTTGATTTTGAAGAACAAAATGCACAAACGAAAAGTACTATTATGACTTTAGATAGTTCTATAGATAGTTTATATGGTGAAATAAAACATAGGCATTTCTCTGAAGTTTTAAGTGTTTTAAGTTCTAAAGCGAAACTGCTCAAAAATGAGGACATAAAGGCTTTAGGGATACAGGAAATGAAGCATTTTGTGGCAACAAAATTGCAGCAGGTTACTCTTTTCAAGCAAAGTTTAGTGAACCATGTTCTGGCTTGCGAAACTATAATATCCGAAATGAGCAACAAATTCGAAAATCTCAAACTGGCAGAAACGGAAATGTTGAATAACAAAAACAAGAAGTCAAACTTCACATTTGTAGATGAAAATTTTGGCACAGACATACATATTTACAATAGCTTGCGTCTGATGTGTTTGCTCAGTTTAACTCAAGGATTATCTTATGATGAATATAATACATTAGTAAACAAATATTTGCTTGCTTTTGGTTACAAATTTCTGTACATCTTCAGCAATTTGATCACTGCCGGATTTCTCATTCAGCCTTCAAGTTTGAAGTTGTCTTTAAATATTTCAAATTTAGGAAATTTGAGTGATCGGTTGCCTAAATGGCAGAATAGTTTTCAGACTACAGCTAACAAGTTAAAGCAGTTGCCATCTCAACCGGAAAATGTAGGAAAATCAACACCAAGCTATGTTTTTAATGGAGGTTATGTACCTTTGATATCAGTAATATGCTCTGCAGTCTTAACATCGGATTCCTTACTTGAAATACTAACAAAACTATCGGCTTTACCAGATTTAAAAGTGGGAGGGAAAATCCTAGATACTTTTAAAGTGGGGATGGAAACATTCAACGAAAAGCTTTCAAATTTAAAACCCCAAAACGACTTTGAATTTGGCTGCAGAGATGCAAAGAATTTGAGTAAGCTACTGAAGAATGATACTAAGTTGAACAGTGTGTTCCCTCTTAAGCCTAAAAGTGTATTGGTTTATGTTATAGGTGGTGTAAATTATGCGGAAATAGCAGCTTGTGATGTTGTTCAAAAAACGACAGGTAGCAAGATTTATATAGCTAGTGATTGTATAGCAAGTGGTAGTGATCTTATGGCTGCTAGCAATTGAAACTATAGCTAAGAAGCGATTGTGCCAGTGTGCCGCAGAAGCAACCGGTGAATGGTTTTAGGATTTCTTTCATATGATTAATAATTTATATAATGCAGATGTTATAAAACTAGTCAGTTATGTAAATTGATTTTATGTCCACAGTACATTATATCAAATCAAACTGTTTTTTTCCGTTTGTGCGTTTTGTTTATTTATACATGGTGAAAGTTATATGACATGAAATAATATAAAGCGGGGTGGACTGAGTATTATATTATAAGTTGTTAAGTATATGTTTTATACTAATAGCCCGTTTTTTAATCCTTGGTAAAATTGAAGGTTTTAAAATGTTCTCAGATTGTCATCTAGAATTCTAGAATAATCCGTTAGCCTGTATAAAATGACAGTGTCCAGCGCGCATTCGTAATATGTGTATAGTTCTTTGAAATGTCTAAACTCTAGAAAAGCTTGTCACATAAAGCTCTTTGTATTATGGCAAAAAAATAATATTTAATATAAGTAAATAAACTGATACTCATATTGTAAGAACCCTTTAAATTATTTGATACAGGAAAATAAAACAGTTTTTTTTTATATCAAATTAGGTATTTTATTTCATAGTACACTATTATCACAGTACAAAATGGAACTCCTTATAATATAAAGCTAAGTTACACACAAATTGCGACATCCTAAATCCTAAGTCTAGTCACAGTCACTTCGATTTCGTGAGATCCATTTTGACGTTTTATTTTACGAAGTTTTACCACATCATCATCATATCAGCCTTAGGATGTCCTCAGTTGCTACGGTTGGAAGCGGCCTGCGTCCACCGTGAACCTGCAGCTTTAACCAGGTCATCCGTCCAAGTTGGTGGACGTCTACGCTGTGCTTGCCGATTTACGAAATTATGAAATTTAAGATTTTTAAAATAATGATTCAGGGTCACTATTAGTTAATTTCAAATGGTCAGTCAGGTGTCTTGGCGTTTGTGCCAAGCGCCGTGAATCGAATATTAAACATTAAATTAAAGCAATTAAAGGCGGGAACACATACCAACACGCGTACGTACCGTGCACATATATTGACACGCCACGCGATTCTACAACAAGCTTCGTCCTATTAAGATTCTAATTAATATCCTGTCTGTATTAAAACAAGCAGTAATCAATATGGTAACCCATCTTTGTGATACCTAGTTATAAACTGTAATAAGTAGCAAAATAATAACATTGAATACTTCACCCGTAGTATGCAATTTCTCTGCAATTTCTTCCCAAGCGTTATTTCTAATGGTATTGTCCATTGTCCCGGTATTGTTTGAAACTCATGTCATACACAACACTAAGTACCGTTTTACCAACTCAATTAATTGCTCGTCAGACATTTTCTAAATAAAAAAACAGAATATTATCTTATAATAGGTACCAGGAACTGACGATGCGTACAAGCGTCGGGTGGCCGTCTCTCGACAACATGCCGGTCTGGATCAATTGGAATTTTTCGCGTGTGAACGCGTGTCGTCATGTGGCGTGTACTATATCTACACCTGGCAATAGTAAATATATGGGATTGATTTGTACTGACACGCCACGGGCACGTCAAGTGGCAGCGCGTGTTGGTAATGTGTCTCCGCCTTAAGTTTCTTCGGTCGATAAAAGTTTTAAGTCCGGTTTAGACTTGCAAAAAAAAATCGTGCAAATTGTTTGGCATTACGAGGTAGTAAAGAGAACAAGTTGAAGCAGTCAGTCTTGCGTCGCAATGTACTGCAACTTGCACGTTTTATCTTGCAGTCTAAAGTGGCCTTTAAAACGCTGTACCACAACGAACGAAATCGACGCCACCGGAACTTTTTCAACTTCCTACTAAATTGTTATCCATTATCGTCAAACACTCATCTAACCTAGAAAACTGTGATCCGTTGTCATAAATTATCGAACTCTTTTCGATTTACTCTCATTCACTACAAATGGAAAATCATCCACATGAATTGACTGCTTTGAATTCGGATTGAAATTAATATGGTCAAAAATGATTTTTGTCAAAATATTATTGTGCTTAATTTTTACTCTACGTAAATAGATAAGATTATATTTTTGACAATATTCAAGATGGACAGTTTTCCTTGTTGTATTTCAATTCAAGAGAAAGTGGCTCCATAAATTTTTCGATGATTTTGAAATTTGTATTTTTCTGCTTGGACGTATAATTTCGAACTGTTGATTTTCCATTTGTACTCAATGATAATAAATCCTCTTTTATCCTTAGCACCTTTTATTATAAACCTATTTGCGCCAATACTGCGCGAACTTGTGGAACTGCTCCACTAGTACCGCCATGACAGCTGTCACCGACATGTCAAGAAGGTTCTGTAGGTAGTGGACGGCTTCTTCGTCTCCAAGGTCCAAGCTGGAACGAACATTTATAATTTATGGAATCAGGCCTTAACAGTAAATAAATAAATTTTTAAGGCAGTTTTAAGTGACAGTTAAAAAGTGTAGTTTTTTTTCTTGCAGGTGGGATTGTGTTTGTGATAAATAAAGTGGCTATGTACAGTCAAGTGTAAAGATATCGATACGGCCAAAGTTACAAAAATATGTATACTTACACGACTTCATGAAAGTTTGCACTTGACTGTACAGTATGTGGAGGTCTGGAGGATTAACATTGACAATTTTGAATATTAAAATTTGAAACGTTTGCTTTGGTTCGTTAGTCTGGCAGCATGGAGTGTTCGTGATTTGTTTGGAGTCTTTGACATTCGTTTGACACGTGTCAAACACCGTGTCGGGTCGTGGTAAACGAGTGAACTCTGCTCTGATCGAGTTCGAAATGCGTCAGTATGGTGTGGTGGTGGTGATAGGTGGGTTTGTATCACTTGCAGGTGCAAGATTTTTGTACAGATACAAATAGATACATAGATGCATAATGGTTTTCATTGTATTTTATCGGAAAAGTTCGTATTTACCGCGATCTCTCAATTAGCTTCAAAACCCATCGTACAGCCGTACATTTTTCATTTTAACATTTGTCAATACTGCCTTGATAAGGCAATTGGCAGTATCTCAAAAAAAAAAGAAAAACATTTTTGAGTTATTTATACCATCACGTAGCTTGAAACATTCTCTATCAGATGAACTAAGCAAATTGGCCGTATCTTGTCTACAACATGATCAAAAACCCCTAAGAACAATAAAACCTCCTTAAGGCGACGCGAAATCAATTAACACATTTTCCCTGTTTCCTCGAAATGTCTTAAAACTACTACTACTAAGAGATACTGCCAATTGCCTTATGAGGGCAGAATAGTTGATTGACACTTCGGGTGCCGCCGTATTCAGAGTGACATACGACTTGTCCCGATGGAACAAGTTGGGCGGACATGTTAGTTAGTACTGACCGCAGTTTGTCCTGAACTTTCTTGACGGCCTTGTCGGGCTCCAGCGCGATGTCGGGCACGGACGCGTCCACCATCAGCGAGAACAGGTTCAGCATCAGGTTCGCGTGTCTGCACAAACATTCGTTGAGTCAAACCCTTATGTCAAGGTTTGTTACCTTCTTACCCCCTGTTTCGCCATGCATTGATTAAATTTATTTGACGGATAAATGTGATGCCGTCTCTGTTTGTTTCGTTCGAATAGACGGAGACGGCATCACATTTATCAGTAACGCCTCTTACCTTCTCAGATGCAGGAACGCCGTGTAGCACTGTTTCCTGAACTCGTGGTAATGTTCGGACGTGACTCCCCCCATGGCTTCCACCATTTCCTTGCTCAGCTTCATGGGGGGCGGCAGGGGCTTCGGGTCGCGGCCCAGGATGTAGCCGAAGTCGATGTGGAACAGTGCACCGGAGGATGTGAGGAGCAAGTTGTCCAAATGACGGTCGCCCACGCCTGGGGACGAAAGCAAAGTTTAAGCGCGTTCGCCGTAGAGCTCGTGTTCAATTTAAAATGTAATTTTTCACATGAAATTCGAAATACTCAGAGGTGCGAGCCGGGGATTGAACCCACGATCCTCTGTTTAAGAGGCCATGCGTCAAACCACTAGGCCACCACGGCCTTTTAAGCCAGGTATTATTCGGTTACTATATATAGAGCCCTGACAGCAGATTTAGATTGCCCTTAAAACAGTATACAATACTACAGAAGAACAGACCTGATATTAAATAGCAAAAAATGGTTCGGTATTTTATTTTTCAGGTTTGAGTTGTAGGTATTAACTTAGTAGTTATTTGATTTACTTGATGGATTTTTAGTTTTATATAAATTAAAAGTTATTAAAAAAATATACTAAACTTTTTTGTGTGTGGCTGTTGACACCTGATTACCTTGGTCTTAAACGAAGATTTTACTTTATGCACTAGAGCATAAAAATCCATTTTATGGCGCCTAGATCCAGCATAAACACAAACTTTACCAGCATGAGAAGTGAAAAAGTGTTTTGCAGTAATGGATTCCTTTAAAACTGTCTGAGCTCTTCCTATAATAACCGAACTATAAGGAGTGGAATGCCCTGCCTGCGCCTGTGTTCCCTGATCGCTACAAGGCCGTCTTCAAATCTAGGGTGAACGGGTAAGGGATTGGGCAAGCACATCATTGCTTACCATCAGGCGTGATTGTGGTCAAACGCTGGCCTATTTCTGTGTAAAAAATATATGATGACTAAAGGGCTGATAATGGATGCAATATGGTAACGAAAGCATAAGATGGATAAGACTTTTAAACTTCGATTAATACTTTTGTATAAAAATTTATAGAAATTTGAGTAATGGTGATAATGTCCCTAATAATGGTGATATATCACTTTAAGAATACGCACCTCTTACATCTGTAGATGCAAAGAGGTCATTTTCCCTACATAAGTGGATAGTGAACTATACAAGGAATGCACTGAAAATATGTAATATAGAGAAAGAAATAAGATTACTTACTATAACTATTTTTCAATTATGTTCTCTTTTTTAAACCACTTGTAGCCATATCCATATAACGTATATCGTTCGACATGATTTTGACGTAGATTGCATCCGTCATCCGCCCACTGATAATAACTTACCAAGCAAGTAAGTGATGACGCAGTACCCCGCACAACTTCGGATGTAGGTGTCCATAGTTTCAGGTTTGATCCCGTAGGGGGCGCCCTCGCAAGGATTGTGCTTCCGGAAGAAGTTCTGTATACTACCCTCGGTGGCCAATGCTTCGGCTACAGTCACTGACTCGATGAACTAGAAGGCATTTAAAGTTTAAAGAAAAACGTGTTTCGTAGTCAAAAAGTTTTAAATTGCGGCTGTAGAGTAAAACACTAGTTTTTGAAAAATAGGGTACCTAGTTGACACAATTAAACAACAATTCGACGTAAAATTTTACAACGTATACGTATTTTACGTATTATCAACTAGTTTCCTCAATGATTGATTTTTGCAGCTATAGTAACCCTGTATGATGTCATAGTTATCGCGGCACAACAATTACCGAATTCAAATAAACAAAAATACCTGCAAAAAGCCGTGTTTAGAGCTCGTAGCGAGCACCTTATACGGCGTCAGCTTCAAATCCAGATTCTCCCGTCGCAGCAGCTTGTCCATCAGAGTTATCATTTGGAGTATCAGCTGATCCTGACGCAAGTCGTCGCCATGCTTGAATATCGCCTCGTATTCAACGCCCTCTGTCGTCAGGAAGGTCAACTTCGACGGCATCAGAGCTGATTTAAACAGGCTGGCTTTTTTAGCCACGATACCCTTTATCGTCACGTTTGGGTCCAGGGGGAAAGGCATAGGTTCGAAGTTGGCGAAGTTGAATTTGAAGGCGTCTGGGTCGGCTAGGAGCTGTTGGAGGCGCTCGGCTTTCTTGTTGCGGTTGCCGCTCTCTCTGGTGACGGTTTTTACTAGTTTGACTAGTTTGTCGATGAAAACTTGCTGACGGGCCAGGAAGGAGCGCGTGCGTTGGTGCTCTGTGGTGCCTGGAAATTTAATAGTAATGGGTTAGTGAAGTTCTAACCAATCATCATCACCATCATCATGATAAACATTGCTGTCTTGTTTGCCAACTTTTCGTTACTTACGCCGTTTTTATGCTCTACTCATACTAAATGTTCGTAAACAATTTATAATTCACGTTGATGTCGGGTTGATGCTCGGCAAAAAGCTCGAAGCAAATTTTTAGTCGTTTTCCTTGAATGCTCGCTGATACGCTCGTGTTTATACACTAGAAAGCTGAAGTTATTGAATCTTAAAATAAGTTGACTTGTCTTCATTGTCCTGTTGTATCTTTCAACCGTGTTAACTTGGGGCGTATAATCTCAAACTCACACTGACCTGTAGCAAGTTGATGACTGAAGTTTCTCATAACAGTGAGGTACATAGACCGTATAGCTAGGTCCTGGGCGCCGGTCTGTCTGTCTTCGCATTCGATCAGCAGGTACCAGTACAAGTAGTTGGCGAGCACCGCGTTGTTGCGAGCTCGGGATATGAGGAAGGTCGCGAGGCTGAGACGTTCTTCTGTGGACTCGGTGGGGTCACTGAGAAAGAGTTGAAGCGCTATGTTAGTAGCGATAAAGAAATAATGTAAATAAAGAAAAACATTTATTTGTAACAAGTAAGCATTGCATTTTTGTCTATGATTCATATCGTTTATATTCAGAAACTTCATAGTTTTGCAATTTGTCAGGATTTACTTCATAACAGCCGTTGACTATAGACTAACGTATTTCAATACAGATATGTAAATGTTTAGATAGTTTAAGGGGGGAATTTCAATATTGACGTTGTTTTGTTTACATTTAGTTAATTACCTACCTAAACCTTTCAAGTATAGTGTAGTACATGATCTTCAGGACTTACCCGAAAGTGTTGTTGTCGACGACAGAATTGTTGTTTTCAGTGTTGTCGGGCACATCGTCCTCCGACCGCCGGCTCGTCACCGACGTAGACATCTCATTTGATAATACCACTACTTAAAAGATAAGCATTGGCATTACTTTCACAACCTAAGCTACTAAATATCCTCAACGGCACAAAATTTGGCCCACTCTACATACAAAACTACCTATTACTGCATACATTTGAGGCCCAGATTTTTTGCTGATCAGATACAAATATTGTCTGACCGAAGTTAGTATGTACAACCGAAACCGAATTTCGGGTTGTGTTCTAGTTTCGATCGAAATTTAAACCGAAATTTTATTCGAGTGTATCTCTACAGGGTGCCTTTAAAATATTCTAGGATATTTCGGCAGGTTATTTGAGTAGGGTAACTAAAGACCCCTGTGAAGGTTTTTCATCGGATTTTTTTTTTATTTAAAGCGTAGTCTCGCGTAGCGTACTCGTACATATATAACATCTGTCAAACATATTTGAAAAATTATGAAAAGCATTTATAGGGGTTTTATTCAAAACACCTGCTGAAAAATTGCGTTCATTTTAGCTTTTCGCAAATAAATTTGTATTCAGTGAATTAATAGTTTGGCAATTCTAAAAAGGTCAATATCTGATCAATTACATTTGATGTGAAATAATAACATTGCCACACGAAAAAGTAGCAGACGTGTGGGTGACGGAGATACTCCACGAAGCCGATTTCTTCCGAACGCCGTTTGAAAGGCTACGAAACCGGTGTCGATTTCGGTCTTAGTTTCGGAACATTTTCCGCCAAAACCGAAATTTAACCGAAATTTTAACTTAACGCCGAAATTCACCAAAATTCAGCTCTAAATCAAAACTTTTGGCATTTATAGGTAGGTTATTGATCTTTCTGCAACTATGATTTTTAACTATTTACTAGCTCTTGCTCGTAATCTGCGTCCCGTGGGTACTTTAAACGATCTTGGGATAAAAATATACTTAGCCAATATTCATCATCATCATATCAGCTGTAGGACGTCCACTGTTGGACATAAGCCTCCCCCATATTACCCAATTATTAGCCAATATTACTTATTAGCATATTTGGGCCATTTTTTATTTTGACGTCTTTTTTTTAGTTCCTCATTTATTAAATTATTATACTAAAGTTTCAGTTTAGTTACGAAATTTCCATACATACGTGTAGCTCAATGGGAAAAATTGTAGGACATAGTGTGAAATTGTGCTTACTATAGTCAGAATAAGCAACTTTACCAATTCACCAAATTGCATTGAAATCTGGGAAAAGAAAGATAACAACAAAATAAAAAATGTCCCATTTACCGATTCAGTAGTTTTTGAATTTATCCAATACAAACAAACACGTTTACGCGCGTTAACTGCGCGTATTCTACGCGTAATAAGCCATATGCATAGAGTCTAGGCACATGGCGTATTACGCGTAGAATATGCCAAAGACCCTTAGGTTCAGGCCAATGAGGGCTAACGTTTTTTGTCTTTCTAGATGGCGCCACTGTTGCGTGAGGTTTTCAAGTGTGGCTTTCAAAGTCTGTTATTACGGGCATGAAAACAAAGTTGAGATTAAAATCATATTAAATACACCTTAAAACTATACCATAAAAATATCGAGCAACCACAGTGTTGCGTAGTCCCGTTTTGTTCGGAAAAAAAGGGAGGACAAAAGTTTCCGAAAAACAAAACTGTCTCAAAACACAGACATTCATTGCCCCGTAACGCATAACTGCCACAATTATGCAAAATATTCACAAAATTATTCTAATTATAAATAAACCCGCGTAGCTCACCCAAAAACTATGAGATTTGACATTTCGGAGACCTCACGCTACACTAGCGCCTCTAGCGGCGAATTCATACGCGATAGCCCTCATTGGCATACTCTATTACTGCCACAGTGGAACCAATTCCAGTGATTAGTTTATAGCCACACGGGAACGAACGGTGTCTCTGAGTGGCTGTACTGTTATATTCCGAAAGTTGGTAGACATTTTAGAGTAGGTATTTGAGGCATCTACAATGCCTTTTATCATCATCGTCATCATGGGACGTCCACTGTTGGACATAGGCCTCCCCCATAGACCTCCAGTTACTTCCGTTGGAAGCGACCTGCATCCACCGTGAACCACTAAAGTGATCTCGTCGGTGGTCGTTCTACGCCGTCTCAATTCGAGAATCTTCCAGCCCCAACAGCCATTAAATAAAGCATTGGTATTTCAAAATTTATGGATCGGTTTAGACGTTTAAGGAAGGACAAGTATTGGACAGGTTTAAGTTCGCCTCAAATCATCATCATCATAGAGATCATAGAGAAGCCTAGGGCTGTTGTACAGTCAGCAACGTACGTTTAAAGTACCAAAAATATGTATACAGGACCTTATTGCCTGAATATTAAAGTCGTGTATACATATTTTTTTGCACTCTGGCTGTATTCATATTTTAGTAGCTGACTGTACCCGCACAAGCCCAGTGCGGATCGAGAACTTCACGTACACCACTGAGTTACTTCTCTTTAATTACTGCCTCATGTTACTTGGTAAATTTATTCAAATACCTACTCTTTAATGTCCACCAGTTCATAGACTAATATCTCCCAAGTCCTTAACCAGGCAAGACTATTATAATTGCTAAAATTACCTTGACGTTTCGACCACATGCAGGGGCCGTGGTCACGAGTAGGTTGAAGTATCTCGTTTGTTTAGGAACTACCCACACTTGATTTACTTGTTGTTACTACAGGCACTTTATCGCTTATACACACAACACAATATTTCTTTAGCATCTTAATAGTTGTGAAGGATTAAGTCCCGGGAGATATTAGTTATGTTATGAATAACAATCGCGCAAGTCTGATATATTTCATACATTAAACACCGTGTTTTGCCTGATTTCCGTTAACTTTAACAGGTGGCTTTTGCAAAATAGAATTTATTTTTCGCAAAAAATAATTATTATAAGTTCAGTCAGTGTCAGTCAGGTCAAATTGCAATATTCATAAACTGAATGAGTGTCATTGACGTGCAACAAGACAGATAAAAACTCACTTTTAACATTCTTTTGCTAATATTTAGATATGAATCAATCAAAAATAAAAACGTCACAAATTAAACTCGCATAATTAATTACTTAAGTCATAAGTCATGGTTATATTTTAACTAGTTGCTATCTACCGCATCTACCGTTCCTATTTACCGATGTATCATAATCATTATGACACTCCAGGTCTATACTTTATCATGTATTATATGTTATGTTTAACTATGGGACTGTGTGTTGTTTAAATATATAAAAAAAATATTCAAGGTTAGGCCACTAGTCTTGGAGAAATTAACTTCATTAGATCTGTGGAATGTATGTATGTAAACTACACTCAACAAAAGTGCCTAGGGATATTTTTTATTCCTAGACAGAACAGTTATGAACATAGCATATTACTACCGAATCAAAACATCAAATTTGTCTAAGGATAATGACTATCCCAACACTTTTTGGTGCATTTATTGCAAAAAAAAACAAATGCTATATAGACAAACATGAGACACATGTTCCGGTAAAGTTAACGGAAATCAAAAACAACACGTTGGATAGCTCTCGGAGTATCAGATAGCGCGTGTATAGGTAGTGCCACCAGAGTTGAGGTCACGCAAAAACATGTCATGTAATGACAGCGGGATTTTGACATTCACTCATTCATTTCAATCATTCCCCAATCAGTTCATGTAGGTGCGTGTGTCATTCACCCCAACTCTCGTGGCACTACCTGTGTAACTGGCATTTACCTGAGGCCGACAGTAGGCTGGCCTGGCTGCCGCGAGGGCCGCTCTGCATCAGCCGACCCTCAGAGTCGGAGTACACCGCCACATCTTTACCGCACATGCGGGCGTACTCTATAATATACATGCTATATACTAATAAACATGCATACATATTGCTACTGGATGGGTTTATGACGCGATGTTGGCGGTAACCTGAATCCTGATGCCATCAGCCAAATAATTGGCCTACCACCCTGAACTTGATACAACAGAACTTAAAAGTTGGAATAATTTACTGAATCAGGTGTTACTTTACGGAGATCAGACTATTTTCTCAAAAAGTTGTGCATTTTTCAATTCTTCAATCGTCCACTTATTAAAAAAAAATCCTGACGCTGTTTCACCACAAAAAATAAGTACGTAATATATACAAAACCTTATGGTAAAAGTGATAAAAAGTCAGATAATCTGTGTTGTTGGATCCAATAGAAAGTTCTGATGTAGTTACAAAATTAAGATTTTTTCCTCACAAGATTTCGTGACGTTCTCCTGACATCAAGAAATTTTGTATGTTTTATGATCTCGTCCTAAGGGTTAATAATTTCTTGACAAAACTGATTTCTTGTCAAATTCAAATTCAGGTGGTAGGACCTTGTGCAAGGTCCGCCCGGATTGCTACCACCATCTTGCTCGCTAATCCTGCCGTGAAGCAGCAGTGCTTGCACTATCGTGTTTCGGCGTGGAGAGTAAGACAGCCGGTGAAATTACTGGCACTTGAGGTATCCCATCTTAGGCCTCTAGGTTGGCAACGCATCTGCAATCCCCCTGGTGTTGCAGGTGTCTATGGGCGGTGATGATCTCTTACCATCAGGAGACCCACTTGCTCGTTTGCCATCCAGTCAAATAAAATAAATAAATAAATATAAATAATTCATGACGGGGCAACTTTTTGAGAAATACTCCCATATCATTGAACAATAAACAATTGCTTACTTACCCGTGACCTAACGATAGCTACGTCTATGCAACAAATGTGTGTTCATACAGCTCCTCCACTTCTCCATGCTGTAAGATCACAAATAAATTACACAAACCCAACCATCACCAGCACCACACTACACTGACACGTTTCGAACTCAAACAAAGTTCATCCGCAGAGCATCACATGCTACCAGATGTAAGACTACCAAATGTGCTGAGACTAACATCTGAACGGTTGTGTTGCCCTGAGGATGGTCTTTGGTTAAGTTCGAAACGCGTCAGTGTAGTGTGGTGCTAGTGATAGTTGGGTTTGTGTGTGTTATTGCAATGTGGAGGCGGAAGAGCTGCATTAACATACATTTGTCGCAAAGACGTATGTGGGTAGCTATAAACAGGTCGCGGGGTGGTCGCGGGTGAGCAAAGAAATTATATGAAAGTTCGACTATAGCGATATTTCATAGAAAGATCTTTAAAAATTGACAGACCACTTATTTGGCTGAGCGTACGAGTCGTTTGAAATGCCTGGATTTGATATTCTAGTACAATGTTTATCAATGGATATGTTATAGTACTTAGTACACATTGTTCACACTACTGTATTAAAATTACAACTACTTCTTACAGTTTAATGGACACAGTTCTGTAAAAGTCTGTCTGACAGACGGACGGACGGACAGACGAACGGATGGGTACTTATGGCGTTGACGAAGGTATACTGTCACAGGGAACTATGAGCATAGTAAAGTAACTCTACCATTGTATATTACATGAGATCAATATAATGTCTCGTCACATCTAAATTTAGGTTACTTACCTACAATATACGCGATATAAACCAGTCTAATAGCATAATATTACTTCAGTTTATAACATTTAAAAATTACATAAATAAATATTCAATAAAACATACTTTATGGCTAAAGTCCGGTCGCGGAGCACGACCAGTTGCGTACAATGACCTTTCACTATGTGTCTCTGTTGCTCGCAAATAAATATTTGCCGTTGCGCTCGCACACATGAATTTGTTCGAAAGCGACGTCAAATATTTACCCACGAGTGACAGAGACAAGACGTGGAGGTAATTGCGCGAAATCCTTCATGCTCCGCGACCGTACTTTAGAACAGAGATTTTTATATAAAAATATGACAAATATATCATATTCAATAATTTAATTTATATTATGTTCACGTGCATTATATATGTTTCATATTCTCTGAATAATAATAACAACATATAGCTTTAAGCCTTAAGCTATAACTGCCACTGTACTGTTTTAATAACAGTTAAAATTATGATCATAATCATAATATAAAACTAAGATTTTGGAGGCAGTTTTTTCATCATGCAAATGTTTTTTTTTATATTCCGTAAATTCGCTTGGATCCGGTTATTGGTTAACCGCTCGTTCACTTTCCTCATTGTCTGTAATTAATCTTACTTAATTAGCGCCACTCTCTGATGAGCTTCTGATATATTATGTTAATAGCATTAACGCAGCGTTGCTAAAAACAATCGTGTCAAACTTCATGACTCTAAAACTCGAGATAATATTCTGATTCCTTAAGAATAGTTGGATAAAAAGTAGCATTTATTTTGTGTTATTCCAGACCTCCAGCTATCTACATAACAAACACACATACTTTCGCTTTTATAATATTAAATAGTAAATTAAATCTCTTCAGATATCTTTTATACAATAAAAACGTTAGGACCTTCCAACAGTGTTGTGAAACAGGCCTTGCACTAAAAAAAAAAAAAAAATTCTAACTTGCCCGTGCCGTCCCACTTATAGTAATAGCATTGAATAGGAGAGTAAGAGGGACGGTACGATACAAGATTAACCCCCTGCCCCTAAATAGACAGAAGCTCCGCTTGGTTCTAAGAGTCAGATAAGATGTCCTACCATCATGTATTTCCATGAAGTCCTCGTATTTCAAAGCCTGCACCAGCTGCAGTAAGTACAGCAGAAGATCTTCATCCGGGGCTTGTTTTAGTCTCGAAATGGCATACCTGTTGATCAACGTTTTAGTTTAAGTGTCATTCAACTTTTTAGTGTATGTTCTGTGCCCTTAGTGTAATTTTTCGGTTACAAAATACGTCTCGATCGCGTTCGCGGTAAAATCTCAATTTATATGGTAACACTAAGGGCACTGTCGCATAAGCCCATCTATCACCACCACCACAGTACACTGACGCGTTTCGAACTCAACCAGAGCTCATCTTGAGAGCAACACAACCGTACACCATGCTACCAGATGTTAGACTCAAACAGATGTTAGATGTTAGAGTCTAGTATCCAGTAGTAAGGCGTACGGTATACGCATGGTACAGTCAACGTCATAAATAAATGATCACTTTTGTACCTTGCCACTTTAACGTCATGTTTGAAAAGCCAATACGAAATTGTATAACGACTGAAAGCGACAAGGTACAGGAATGATCACTTATTCATGACGTTGACTGTACACGCATATTTTGCATAAACTTAGCTATCATAAGGTCGCGGGTGAGCAAAGGAATTATTTTAGTTCATTTAAAAACATTTTATAAAAATGGCTTGATACTCCTCTTTTTTCAAAGCTTAGGTTAGAGGGCCCCTGAGCTCTGGGGCCCTGGTGCACTGCACCACCTGACCATACGATAGCTACGCCACTGCTCAAGTTCCATTGGCAGTGCAAAAAAAAGGGAATTATGTATGAAAGGGACGGCACTATAGGCTACCCAACGAAGGAAAATCAGGGGAAAATAATCGTGTTTAAGAGAATTTTGGCACAGTTAGTTACAGGGAATGATGTTTTAAACCACATACTAAAAGTACTGATGGGTGTGGGTGGAGCTAAGGTAAAGGTCCCATTTTTTAGTTTTTCGTAAATAACTTTAACTTCCCAATCCGCACTGGGCCCGCGTGGGAACTACGGCGCAAGCCCTCTCATTCTGAGAGGAAGCCTGTGCCCAGCAGTGGGACGTATGTATGTACATAGGCTGGGATGAGTAAATAACTTTATACCCCCCCCACCCGAGAGCTCCACCCCCACTCATCAGTACTTTTAGTATGTGGTTTAAACCACCATTCCCTACAACTATGCTAAAATTCGCTTATACACGAGTTTTTTCCCCTCAGGGGCAGTTTTTGGTCTTCGTTGGGTAGGCTAAAAGGAACTACTGCGAATAATCCGATGGACCCATATACTGTTTGCTTACTTCCTGACAGCGGGGTGCGTGAACTTGGGCGTGAGCAGCTCCAAAGCATCTTCCACGTCCATGGGCGCCCACTGCTTCATCATAGACAAGGCTTGGCGCACCTCGCCTGCGGACAGTAACAACACAATGCAATGACTCTTTGCGTAAGCACGTTATTGCGTGCCAGCCAATAGTTGGCAAAATGTGTGCGAATACTTAATATGCTAGGAACCACATTGTACCACATTTTATACCAATAAAAACATTAGACTTTAATTCGATCCCCGTGACGGGAAAATATTTGTAATATTTGTAATAAATAGTTTTGGATGTTTGTATGCTTTTAAGTATATATTCATCTATATATCTATGATGTCTATCCATTATGTAGCACCCATAGTACAAGCTTTGCTTAGTTTGGGACTAAGTCAATTGGTGTAATTATCCCAAAATATCAGTATCAGTAAGCAGTGCAGAAAACCAAGGCCTTATCGCTTCAGAGGGATCTCGTCCAGGCAACCTTTTCAATAGACATAAGTAAGGATTAGATTTTAACAGGTAACCATTTACAGTAAAAAGGTTACAGTAGGGGTAGCACAAAATAAACAAAAATCATGGGCCCATTCATATCGTAACCAGCTCAAAAATTCTTGGTAATGGGTCCCGACTGTTGAACCTTAAATGAGCTTCTTGACAGAGTTCTAGACCACTAGACTTATTTTCTTCCTTTTAGTTTTAGCAGTCGGGTTTTTTGATTTATTTAATTTAATGTTTTATTTTACACTTTTTTGATATTTATGTGAAAACGGTAGATTAAGGGGCTGTTTCACCATCCATTGATTAGTGTTAACGGGCGGTTAGGTGTGGTGCCGTCTCTATTTGTTTTGTTCGAATAGACAGAGACGGCATCACATTTAACCGTCGGTTAACGCTAATTAATGGATGGTGAAACAGCCCCTTAAAGTATTATAACCCATATATATTTAGAATGGGCTAATTATTAACTTTCATTTGATACCCATATTGTTCCAATCCAAAATATTTTTTTCATTTCTCCGCCATATTTTTTTTCGCAGACGCCATATTGAAATATTATATAGCCTATGTCACTCCGACAGTTATGACAAATCTAATGATACCTCATATGTTACAATCCGTCCAGCCGTTTAGGCTGCAGCGAGGACCAAAGAAATGGACATACATACCCACATACATACATACATACGCTCGAAAAACATAACCCTCCTTCGGGCAGTCGGGTAAAAACAGCACATCTTCGCACATCTCTGGCGGAAACGCAACTTATAGCGATCAGGGAACACAGATGCAGCAAGGACATATTCCACTACTTTTAGCTGTCCTGATAATTATGGAAGAGCGAAAACGCTTGTGCGAATTTTTTTATTCGCTTAATGGCGGCCTTAAGGCTTGGGCCAGTATCAGATATGTCAGTGGTTTGAATCACTCCAACTTTCAGCCTCTTATTTTGCACTTGTTATTCTGTCACTGAGATAGATGTCGGAAATGTCATTATTGGTAGTATTTTTTCAAATTCATTTTCTCCCTGAACTAGACAAGGTGTTAAAGAGTCCATTAAGTATTTAGTATACCTTGTTGCCATAGTAACGTGTCCAGAGTTGCTTATTAAGAGCGTTTATACCTACCTGCTGAGCTGGCAACGTTACATTTTTGTTAGTTTTTCTCGATTATTCCATAAAAATTGAATGAAAATTAAAAATGTTGTCTGATAGAATACTTTTTAATACATAAGTTAATGTGTCTACTCCAATAATTATTCGTTATAGACTTTTATTTTCTTTAAAAACGTATTAATGTATATGAACGATTTTAAAGAAAATAAAAGTCTATAACGAATAATTATTAAAACACATGAAAATAACAGAACACAGGATAATAATAGAGTCGCTTTGGTGTATACTGTAAGTCTTTATTATGAATAAATAAATAAATAAATAAATAACAAGAACTCGTCGTCGTCGTGTTTACTGGTCGGCAAAAAATCGAAGTCTCTATTATGGGCCCCTCTTTTGTGGAGGCCCCGGGGCTATAGCCCCGGCTGCCCTCCCCTAATTCCGGCCCTGTCTACATTCATGGCTCATCTCTTAAGTATGCTAATAGTATATATTTTTCTAAAAAAGTGTATAACTAATGCCTCCTAAATTACGGGGCAGAATACTGGCACTGAATAGTTGATTGGCCCTAAATAAAATACTGAGTCCGAGTCCTATGATGTAATGAGGGCTATCGTTTTTTGTCTCACTAGATGGCGCACTGTTGCGTGAAGTTTTAAAGTATGGCTTTCAAAGTCTGTTATTACGGGCGTGAAAACAAAGTTTAGATTAAAATCATATTTAATACACCTTAAAACCGTACCATAAAAATATCGAGCATGCCACAGTGTTGCATAGTTCCCGTTTTGTTCGGAAAAAAGGGAGGACAAAGGTTACCGAAAGACAAAACTGTCTCAAAACACAGACATTAATTGCCCGGAACGCATATTTGCCATAATTAATTTCAGGTATTGCAAAATATTCACAAAATTATTCTAATTACAAATAAACCCGCGTTGCTCACCCAAAAACTATGAGATTTGACATTTCGGAGACCTCACGCTACACTAGCGCCTCTAGTGGTGAATTCATACACGATAGCCCTCATTGTATTTAGCACAGTCGGTAAGCCAAGAGACTCGGATTCAAATCCCGGCTAGCAAAAAAAAATCTTGAAGGGTGACATACTTACCTTGACTAATTTCCTTAAAAGGCATACTAAATACAGCACACGCATAAACAACACGCAATCTTATCAACAATGTTTTTCTTAAAGAACATTAGAACAGCGCAATCAACTATAGCGAATCCATTATAGTTCTTTATTCACTTAAGCAATAAAACGCCTTTTTCATCACTTCAACGGTGGAGCGGCCGTGGTTTAAAAAATAAAGGTCCGAATTGAGGCTTGAAACGTGTTTGCTGACCCACATTTCGGACCACAATGGCTGTAAGAATATTTTGACATATTGAAGGTTGGCTGGTTTGGTGGTACCTGTTCATCCCACGAATATTATAAAAATGCGAAAGTTTGTGTGTGTGTGTGTGTGTGTGTGTGTGTGTTTTTTACTTCTTCACACTAAAATAGCTAGACAGATTTGGTTGTGTCGTTGTAATTTGGCATGTAGATGGCTGGATATCTGACTCTAGGCAGTGGTTTGACCTGTGGCCTCCCAGGAGGAGGATCGTGGGTTCAAACCCATGCCCGCATTTGTGAGCTTTTCAAAATTTACCACGAGTTTTATGGTGAAGAAAACATCGGGAGGAAATCTGCACAAAACTGCGAGCAATTTAATGGAGAGTGGTGTTGAAGTTCTTAAAGCGCACTGGGGCCGCCTGGGAATTTTGGCCCAAGCCCTCTCATTCATTTGCACGACCCGATGGCCAAGTGGTTAGAGAACCTGACTACGAAGCTTGTGGTTCCGGGTTCGATTCCCGGCCGGGGCAGATATTTGTATGAATAATACGAATGTTTGTTCTCGGGTCTTGGATTGATATGTATTTAAGTATGTATTTATCTATATAAGTATGTTTATCCGTTGCCTAGTATCCATAGTACAAGCTTGGGTCCCATGATATTTATTATTATTATTCTGAGAGGATGATTTTTTTCTTATTTCATAAAGGTGTTTCTCAAAAACAGAGGCATGAAAATGGTTGTTTCTATTGCTGAAAACAAATCATAGTAAAATAGCAAATAATTTTGTGAATCAGGCGTAACTTTGCGGAGGTCCATATTAATGATGGAAGGTCGCGGGTGAGCAAAGTAATTAACATCACGAGACAATTCACACCAATTGACCAAGTCCCAAAGTTAGTTATGGGTACTAAGCAACGGATAAATATAATTATATAGATAGATACGAGTACATACTAAAATATATATTATTTATATTGATATTAAATATATTGACCCGGATAACTCACGTCTTAAATCGAGTTTAGCTCGACATGTTTCATGTTTTCGGGATTAGCCCGAAACATGTCGAGCTAAACTCGATTTAAGAAGTGAGTTATCCGGGTCAATATATTTAATATGAGTGAGTCTCACGGTAGTTTCATGCTCAAAATTATTTATATTGTTTTAGTTCATTAGCTAAATCAAAACAATACCTAGGTACTGGTGAAAAACCTTGGTAACTAGGAATGCCCCAGATCTCACTAAAGTAAACTTCCTTAAGATATTAAGATTAGATAACGAACATGATCTCAAGCTTCGCACGCTCAGTAGCATATTTTAACTAACAGTTAACTAAAACGTTAGTGCAACTATAGTATTAAGAAACAGTCCTTGAACTGCACTTTAAGCGAAAAATTGGTTTCGTTTTGTCTAACTAAGGGGCTGTTTCACCATCCATTGATTAGTGCTAACCGACGGTTAAGTGTGATGCCATCTCTATTTGTTTTTTTTTAATAGACGGAGACGGCATCACATTTAACCGTCAGTTAACACTAATCAATGGATGGTGAAACAGCCCCTAAAACTATTAAATTACGTCGTCGTACTTAGTTAATGCTAGTTTTAAGCCCCATACCATGAATGGCTGAAAAAGGTTATTATAGTTCCCTATTCTATGGGAATTTCGAAGAATATTTTCATGTTGCACTTGTATCAAAGTACTTAAGTTATAAGTCTACTTAATTTCTACTTTGCTAGTTATTGCTCGCTTTTTTGCGAAAAATTCGTTTCTCCCGCGGGAACTATGACATTTTTAGCACTGGGTACCAAATTTCACCCAAATCTGTCCAGCCGTGTTATTGTGAAAATGTAAAAAAACACACGTTTAAAAACACAAATTTTCGCAATTACGTATTATATTAATACGATAAGGATGTAGAATCAACTTGAGAAATTAGATTGATTCAGTGGTGTGATAAGTCATAAGTAACAAAAAATTTATTAGCATTTCAAACAAAAAAAACTAGAAAACGTGTTTTATGAATATGTAATTATAATAAGACTGCTACACACTGCCTAATTATAATAAGACACATGACTAAATTAAAGGGACCTGGAATCGAACTCGATACTACCAAAAACAATGACAAACCTATACCACCAAACCAAACATCATTCAATCACAAAACACACTCATAAACCTACGTCATTTCTTTTGGCTAAATAGCTTTAGGTACCATTAGTATTTAATTATAATCAAATGATAATTAAACATAATTATTTTTAACTATCATGGTAAGGTTTTTTTAACCGACTTTAAAACATATTTATTTCCGGGTTTTTTTAACGCAGCATTCGACCGGTCGGAACGCGCGCGCAGCACTGGCATAGTTGAGGACCGGTTGTCGAAATCTTGTTGTATAATGTAATATTTGAAATCGGTATGTTAATGCAAGTTAATTAATACGCGATAAAGCGTTTGATGGACTAGTTGTAGGTTTTTGCTGGAAATGGTAATAACTTTGTACCTTATTATTTGTACCTTGACCTTTAAATTTTACATTCATTTCTTATTTTGTTTATTTCATTAAATTGTGTTCACCGATTACTCAATGAGGGCTATCGCGTATGAATTCACCACTAGAGGCGCTAGTGTAGCGTGAGGTCTCCGAAATGTCAAATCTCATAGTTTTTGGGTGAGCTACGCGGGTTTATTTATAATTAGAATAATTTTGTGAATATTTTGCAATATCTGAAATTAATTATGGCAAATATGCGTTCCGGGGCAATGAATATGTGTTTTGAGACAGTTTTGTCTTTCGGAAACCTTTGTCCTCCCTTTTTCCGAACAAAACGGGAACTATGCAACACTGTGGCATGCTCGATATTTTTATGGTACGGTTTTAAGGTGTATTAAATATGATTTTAATCTAAAATGTGTTTTTAAGCCCGTAATACTTAACAGACTTTGAAAGCTATACTTAAAAACCTCACGCAACAGTGCGCCATCTAGTGAGACAAAAAACGATAGCCCACATTGTGGACCGATTTTCAAAATTCTTTTTTTATTCGAGAGAGTTTTCTTCTGAGGTGGTCCTATTGTCACGAAGTCAAGATCTGATGATGGGATCCTAGGGAAATCGAGGGCACACCTCAAACTTTATAGACACACCTATGGCGATTCTGGCATTTAAAGCATTAAGATAAGCATTTACATTCAGTAAGTATCATTTGGCTAAATAGACCTGATGAAGAAGATTGTAGATTGCCAATGGAACTCGTCAAAGCTAAGTACCTACTGCTCGCGCGCCTATAAACGATCGTGATAAACGACTAAGAAGAAGCTTTAAGTTAATGATTCTTCCGAACTGATCTGATGCTGAAGCCGGAAGGTAGGCAACGGAACTCTGTTATAAAAACAACGTAACTAAGCCGTGTTTGGACTTAATGGAATCGTTGTGAGATGTACTTTGGCTACAAAATATTTTCAAGGGTTTTGTAGTCGGTTCCATTTTTTGTTATTTTTTTTGGAGTCAGTTTTACTTTTTTGTTAAAAAAAATTCTTTACGTGTTGTCTTAGCAACAGACCATGGATGTGAAACCTGATAATATTTATAAGACCTATTTTGTACACCAT
>NC_133492.1:435527-490082 GCF_025370935.1 Choristoneura fumiferana
AATGAAATTTGGGATGGAGGTAGCTGGACGTCTGGAATAACACATAAGCTACTTTTATCCCGATATTCTCACGGGATAGGGATAAAATCTTGAAATGTCACCGTGGGTTTAGAGTATTGAAATTTTGGATAGTTGTTCTTGACAAAACCTCAATGAAGACCACGATCTAAATTTTGGGAATTCCCAGAGGAATTTGTAAAATTCCGGAATTTCAATTAGACCTACTAGATCGATAGTTGTCTGTCTGTCTAGTTAAATATAAATAAATGCTAATGCTGTGAGTATGTATATTTTTCAAGCGTTACTTTGCGGTCCATACTCCATACTGAACTGAAACATTACGTTTATGCAGGAATGTGTGTTCATGCAGCTCCTCCGCCTCCACACTGCAGCAACGGATAAATATAATTATATAGATATAGATACATACTTAAATACATATTAAACACCCAAGACCCAGAACAAACATTCGTATTTTCATACAAATATCTGCCCCGACACGAGAATTGAACCCGGGACCTCAAGCTTCGTATAAAGATGTATAGATATTTTGACGTCTTGGTTACGTACACATCATCATCATCATCCCAGCCTATATACGTCCCACTGCTGGGCACAGGCCTCCTCTCAGAACAAGAGGGCTTGGCCATAGTTCCCACGCGGGCCCAGTGCGGATTGGGAACTTCGCACACACCATTGAATTGCTTCGCAGATTTGTGCAGGTTTCCTCACGATGTTTTCCTTCACCGCAAAGCTCGTGGTAAATTTCAAATATATATATATATATATATATATATATATATATAATATATGTGTGTCGACGAGAGCGCGGAGAGGAGAGATGAGATGATGATGATGAATGGAATGAGAGTACTTCCGTCTAGCCGTCAGGATGCGTTCATGATGTATGAAGGTACTTGAGTGAGAGCTTCAATAATAACTTCTTTCTGAGCACAGTTGTTTTATTTTACCAACCGATAATAATTAAATTACAAAACAAATCAGAGTGTGTACAGAGCTTATCGACAGACGAACTGACAGAATTATTAGCCAGGTGTTGTCGTCCCTACGGTCTGAAGTGAATGACGCTCCGGCCAACGAGCCTGTCCACGTGCACCGCAATCGGTAGTTACGTCTCACGGCGTTCGCCGCCATTTCGATGTAGTAATAGTCAATTAACAATGCTATAAGGCTTGATTATTTTAATCCACGACATAACTATATAATAATATATTTAAACAAATACAAATCATTTATTTCGGACTTCGAATCGATAGTATTAGTAGTAACAAACTATAATCTTATCGCTTATGGTTATTTATGCCCTTGACTGTACACATTTGCTGCACAAACGTAGCTAGTGTATGGTTGCGGGTGAGCAAAGTAATTGTTTTTAATCCCCGACGCAAATGAGGGGTGTTATAAGTTGGTAGACCGATTTGAATGCGGTTTTTTATTTGAAAGCAGGTTTTATAGCGATGGTTCTTAGACATGTTTTACCAAAATCGGTTCAGCCGTTTTAGAGATATTTAACTTTGAATTAACAAAGTCGGGGGTTTTCCAACATTTTGGTTGGTTAGGTTATATAGTACATTGTTGATATGGATCTCAGCAAAGTAACGCCTGATTCAATAGACACTTTGAGATCCTGGTAATGACATATTAAATGGGATGTATTTTATATTGTACAGTTATGAGTTTACATAGGTACATAAAAAAGAACGAACCTAAGATAGCTTAACCAACTAGAACAATGAAAATTATAAAAAGAATACCCCGTCTACAAGATCTGTCTGTGGCCGGGTTCCCATAACGCTGGCCTCATTACCCCTTTGGACCGCAAGTGAGATCCGCTGGGATAAGTACGCGCCAGCTCTTGGGTCCCCAGAAGCGTCGACTAACCGGGACGACAGGGCCTTTATAAAAAACTTCATGTCGGCTGACCAGGCCCTAAGGTCTCATCAACAAGGAGGAGTACTTGCGGCGCTTGAGTATTTGAGCCGATCAGCCGCAGCGCCGGCTGTGAGCTAGTTGCCTGGAAGTGGGATAGTTATATCCCGGGAAATTGTTTTGTTCCCACGAGCGCGCCGAAACTAATCAATCATTCGGTCGGTACTTTTGTGTGAGCCACAATCGGAATTTTCGATTTGATGAAAGAGATGAAGAACCTTACTACGATTAGATTATGTGCGGACGTGTGCGCGACGAAGTTGCGGTTAGAGCTAGTATGATTCTTATTTTAGGTAGGTACATTACCAACTTTATTCCAACACGTCAAAAACCTCCGGCAAACACATTACATTTCACGTCGCCCCAGAGTTTCCTTTCGTGAACTTGAAACTTTTTTATTAGCAGAGTTTCGTCCTGTTTTTGTTTGTCCCGGCATTCTTGTCTAGTTTGAGAAATTCCTGCAATACTTGAGTCGTTAGGTCTCTGTTAAGTGATTAGAGAAAGTTTTGTTAATTCTAGAAGCTTTTGAGTGAAGTTTGAATGTGAGTTGTTGAAGAATCGTAAACGTAAGTTGAAGCTGAAAGGAGATGTAAAGATTTTCTTTATAGTTAAGTGGAGTCACTTCGAATGAGAAGTAGTTTGGAGCTTACTAATTTTAAGTACTGAAATGTAATCTAGAAGTTTTTGTCTTTTTTTTGTTATTTCCAAAGTTAGCGCACGTTTAAAAAAGAAGCGAATGCGTTTTAGATATATAGTCAGATATATAACATGGGGACCGTTAGGTTAAGGCAGAAATAGCCCACAATAACCTTCTGCATACAAATTGACGTAGCCACCGCTGCTATATTTCGCCTATTGCATTTTTCGCCTCTTTTCTTCACACTTTGTTAGTTGTGGTTTAAGTTTTGCTTGCAGAGCCCTAATTGTGTAACACGCTTGGAATCACAATCACTTTCACTACCTCTTTCTGTCACACGGTACAAGGCGAGGGTAGAAATAGACGGTGAATGCAATGGCGGACGTCAGCGCGCTACAATACGGCCTCTAGTTTCGGTATCTTAATAGGAAAAGAATTGTTATATCTTTAGCCAATCGGCTTCGCCACAGCCAGTCGCCGCCGTGTCCCGCCGCTTCTAGATTTGATGTGTTATTATTTATGTTACTAACCCTATACTTAAGTACTTGTAAACTAACACTATGGATTTTTAGGTCCGATTTTTTTTTTTTTTAATTTGAATTAATTCTTCGCAGACAAAATCGCGGGATGTTAGCTAGTAAACTAATAAAGAAGATCAAGTGAAATATTCTTTGTGTAGAGTATTGCGATTCAAAATAAAGTAAATAATACGAAAGTAAATGCAAATGGCGCTCATCTGCATTAAACTCTGAGAGAAAGACAGTTCAGCAGAATTAATACAGCTGCTTTATTTAAATTAAGCATATTGCTTTTAAAATAGGCTACAGCTTGCAAAAATTTCAAAACTCTTAACAGTTTCTTCTTTAAATCAAAGTATAGAATATCTAAGTATACCTACGTAAAGCTACATACCTCAGCTTGACTAAAAGCTATCACGGTTATACATCCATACCAATATTATAAATGCGAAAGTTTGTGTGTGTTTGGGGTTTAATTAAGTGGACTGTAGGACGAGAAATACGAACTAGAGTGTGACAATTAACTGGATAAAGGCTGAGACCTGTGGTTGAAGTATTCACCGAGACGTCTGCTGATGATGGTGCAGGTCTTAGCCGTAGTAGCTGGCGCAGGCTCCCTCGATCTTCGGCTCATTTGAACTTACCTCTGACAAGGTTACCGTTAACCAGCAGAACTACTAAGATACAGCAAGGACAGTACTCTTCTTTCAACGGATCAGCCTTCTTCGAGCTTCCACACATAGTTTACACAAAATTCAATATATTTAAACGACAACGACGAGAAAACTAGGTATGATATAATTGTCGCGGCAACGCGCCGACATACGACACGACAGACTTTCCAAAGTTCGAAAAAGGAAGTGACAAGTGATTTAACTTTTTTAATTCAAATCTAAACGATAATGTTGCCAGGCGAAAGTATTAAGAAAAATAAAGTTACAATCCTAAACAGTGTGTTTGTATTCGTCCGTCTTTCACGTCGAAACGGTGCGACGGATCGACGTGATTTTTTGCATAGAGATAGTTTATAGGCCAGAGAGTGACATAGGCTATTTCGCACATCGCTGTCTCGCCAGAATAACGCATGTATGTACCTGTGAAGGTAAAAAAATATTCTATGTGTTGATTCACGTTATCTGATGCTGATATCATGATCATGATGATGGTCACGAAAAAAAATCGAAAATAAACAAATATTTGGTTTGGCTAAAGCGTTAATCACGTTTAATAGAAATTACCTACTACTACCTACTACTTTATACTCTTCTTCTTCTTTATAATCTTTCTACTCTTTCCTATAATAACTCTTTAGTTACTAAGCCATGTCTTTGTTTTGAAGAATAAAGATTATATCTATCTATTTATCTACCTAGTTTTTAATGACTTGTGCCATCTGTTGAAGCACGAAACACGGTGTATACTCTTTTCTCTAGTGCTTGAAACTAGACCGAAAACACCGGTAATAAAGCGGCAAATACCGGTGTTTTTGACTGGTTTCATGACGTGGTCCTAGCAGTCTCTACATTTAAATTGGTGACGCAACGGCGTAATGAGGTCGCCGCCATTAGAGTGGCAACCCTGTAAATAATAGATGATCACAAACAGGGCTTCGTGGTGTACCTATTTTAGAACACCTGGCTATTTTAACATGATTTAAAACAGTAGGTAGACAATATAAATACTTATCATCATCACCATCATACCAGCCATAGGAAGTCCACACTGTTGGCCATGGTCTCCCTCATGGACCTCCATGCTTCGGTTGAAAGCGGCCTATATCTCCCGTGAACCCGTGGCTTTAACCAGGTCATCCGTCCATCTCGTATTGGTGGACGTCCTACGGTGCTTGCCGATCCGCAGTCTTCAACACATTATTGCGGTACCTAAGTAATAAAAATTTTCTCATGTTAATAATACACAAAAGGGTTTTTGTCAGAGTTGCCAGCTTTGCCGTTAAGTGACGTCGAAGGACCAGATTTGCTAGTTAAACCACAGAATAAGTAATAGTACAAGTACAGAAGTTTCACTGCCGTACAAAAGTGACGTTTAGGCATAAGAATCGTGCCTACTTTATGCTTCTCTGTCTATCGCATAACTCGTGTTCACCTCAACGTTGGGGAGGCCCGGTATGTACTTGTAGCTCGGCGGCGGAATGGCCTAGTGACACCCCCCTGGTTAAACTGAAAATTCTGCATTCAGTCTCTCGTGTATTGCTAGAACTGCATTGAAACTTTCACTCAGCTCCCAAAGGTTGTGACATACTTTTTCCAGGTTAAATTAAAATTTAAATGAGTGGCAGGCTATGAATAGGCTTGGAATGCGGTAGCCTTTTACAAGCTTTTATTTAGTTTCACCTGTCCCGTTGTCTGTCTGTAATCAAATCTTGCAAGTTAAATTTGACCAACTTTCAGTAGTCAGATTGACTTGAAATTTGGAATACTTATGTAAATCGTGCGACAATACAATAATCTTGGTAGTCCAACCAGGATTGTCTCCGCAGGACGGAACTCTTCAACGGTTAATAGCAGCGACTTGAAATTTGGTCTGCAAATGTAGTTTGGGTGACAATGTAAGTACAGTTAACAAAAAGTACAGTTAGCAAAATAAGCTTGTATTGAAGATGAAATTTTATGGTTAGGTTATTTAAATGTAGGTTTTTGTAAGGTATTAGCCTTGGTTGCCTAATAGTGTGACCTAAGGCCTCTTAAGCGACTGTGGGTTCAAACCCAAACATATCATTCCAAAACAAAATGGGAACACAATTTGAAGCACGCTTAGAAATAAATATTAGTTGCTATTTTTAAGTTCTTTATGAAGAAGACATTGTCATGTTATCAAATCATTATTTAACTGTTCATTGAAAGCTTAAATGAAACCTTTGTAATTCGCAATCCTTTGTGTAGAAGTGAAATGGCGACCCGTATCTTATTGGTCGACAGCCCGCCATTTTACTTTTATTCTCTTCCGATTGGCCAATTGCTTTTGGTGGCGTTGGTGTTCCATTTTTCAACGAATTTGACTTCAAGATATTTTACGGGTGATCGTAAAAGTGACAAAAACTTTGGAATTGAAATAAAAAAAAAACATAAAAGATTCCAAATAACTAGGTAGGTATCAGACAAATAATTGATGGATTTGGGCTTGATACGCGTTGATCTGTGGGATGGAGGGCGAGTGGGAGGAACTACATAGGTGTCTACGCGTCGTATAGTTCACAGTTGTCTTGCTCGTAATTGTAGTTGAGGGTGCAAGGTAAAAAACTGTTCTGGCGATAATGATGCATCAAAAATATTTCAACGCCCATATTTCACCCTCTACAAAATCTCAATAATAAACACTCGCATTAAATTGTAACTTTCCACCCTTGTGTAACAAAAAACTATTATTTTATAAGTATGAAATGGGCAAACATATTTTGAAATGTATGTCGATATGTTAAGTTTTGTGTATTTATATGACAATACACAAATTGTTATTTTTTTGTTCTAGGTACATTGCAAAGCTGGTGTCTGTAGCAGATGGTGTAGAGGTGGTATTTTAGTCCTAGAATAAATCCCTGAAGAAGTGGTAGGTAATGACATATTTTCTCGTGACTTATGACGTGAGTATAAGTCATCATCATCATCCCAGCCTATATACGTCCCACTGCTGGGCACAGGCCTCCTCTCAGAACAAGGGGGCCATAGTTCCCACGCGGGCCCAGTGCAGTTTGGAACTTCACACGCACCATTGAATTGCTTCGCAGTTTGTGCAGGTTTCCTCACGATGTTTCCTTCACGCAAAGCTCGTGGTAAATTTCAAATGTAATTCCGCACATGAATTTTGAATAACTCAGAGGTGCAAGCCGGGTTTTGAACCCACGACCTGCTGTGTTGGTTGAGAGGCGATAGCCCAAACCACTAGCCACACAGTTTCTGAGTATATAAGGGCTGTTTCACCATCCATTGATTAGCTTTAACCGGCGGTTAGATGTGATGCCGTCTCCGTCTATTCGAACAAAACAAATAGAGACGGCATCACATCTAACGCCAAGTTAACACTAATCAATGGATGATGAACAGCCCCTAAGTATTTATATTTAATGTTAATATATTCAGGGCCTCCCACGGCTATGCACGTAGAGGAAAAGTACCTATCTTAAATGTTGTAGATAGAAATGTACAAAAAAAATTTTTTGATTTTCAAGCAATTACAACTGCATTAAAAAATTAATTAACCACCTGGAATATCTAAGACCGATGCCAGCAAAGTAGATACGGACATCTACATTTTTTCAAAAATGCTTTTTTTACAAAAAAATCTTATTTCAACCATATCTATAAGTCTGTTAAAAAATATTTCAAATTTCAAAATAATGACGAAAATTTTGGCACGTAAAAGAAAACACTACACTAGCTTTTGAAAAAACATCGCAGTAGAAACGGACATTTGAATTTATCCGCTTTTACTTCGGAGCTTTGACAGGATGCTTGTGACGTCAATAAAGTCACATGCCACTTGTCCGTTATACGTCATACTTTTTGCATATGTCTCAATCTACAAATTTATTATTTCTAATTTCTATGAGGAAATTATTTGTTTTTTCTTAAAATATTTAAACAAATAGATATATTACTTACATTGGTTTCATACACTTGTTTTTTTTTATTTAGACAGCAAATGAATTAAAATTCTTAACCTAAGTAAGTACTTAATTTTCTATGCTTGCAGCTTACCGCTTTTTGGAAACGACACGCCTGAACAGATTTTGACTGATGATGACGAGCAATCTGTTTTTTTCCAATAGGTATATAAAGTTAGTTAGAATATCGATTATACTATATCATCATCAGCCATAGCAGTCCGCACATAGGCTCCCCCATAGCCGCCATTGCGCCCTGTTTCGGCTAGACAATCCGTTTTACCACCAGCTTTCGCAGATCGTCCCTCTACCTGAACGGAGGCGTCTTGGACTACGTTTGCCGAGACGCTGGTCTCCACTCAATTATCTTCAGCGGTGTCGTTGCTTCAACAGATATGACCCAGCCCACTGCCACTTCAAGTGTATAATCTCATGAACTATGTCGATGACCTTTAGTTCTGTGTCGGATAGTCTCGTTGCGGATTTATCCTTTTCAAAAACTCCGAGCATTGCTCGTTCCATAGCTGGACAGAGGCACCGCATTCCTATATGACGGTAGGACGCACTGGTAAAAACTTTCGTTTTCAGACATTACGGTATAATTGACGAAAAAACTCGACATAATTTTCCGAATGCTGCCCAGCCCAGCTGAATTATTCTCTTGGCCTCCTTCTCAAGTTGTGTTCTACCTAAGGCTACTGTTACATTATGCTCGTTATTAGCATGCTAATAAGCATGCTAGTACCTGCTGTACCTGTATGACACAGAAAAAGCATGCTTAATAGTAGCAAGCGTGGTGGCCGAGTGGTTTGACCTCATGGCCTCTCAAGCAGAGGGATCGTGGGTTCAAACCCCGCTCGCACCTCTGAGTTTTTCGGAATTCATGTGCGAAATTACATTTGAAATTTACCACGAGCTTTACGGTGAAGGAAAACATCGTGAGGAAACCTGCACAAACCTGCGAAGCGATTCAATGGTGTGTGTGAAGTTCCCAATCCGCACTGGCCCGCGTGGGAACTACAGCCCAAGCCCTCTCATTCTGAGAGTAGGCCTGTGCGCAGCAGTGGGACGTATATAGGCTGCGGATTATTATTATTATAATAGTAGCACGTCCCTATGCACACATGCTAGTAAGTAGCATTTGCTGAATAGTAGCATGCTTTCGTGCTAGTAACTAGCATGTGTTTGTACCTTAACTGCAAAATCAGGCCGACGGTATGTGTACTCCGAAACAACATCAAGAAGATTTCCACTAACGATGACGGGCCTCTGATCCATGTGGCCATTGATGACAATTTTGGTATTATCCACATTCATTATAGCATTATATTGTTTATACTTTTATAGTACATACTGTTTTATTTTTACAGTTTATATTGTTTTGATTTGGGATATATTTTGTACGTAATTTTATTACTTGTACCTACTGTTGATTATTTAATTTATTAGTGTAAAACTATAAAAAATAACTTAGTTTTTGAGTACGTAAAAACAATTATGAGTAAACAAAAATAAAACAAAAAAATATATTTAATTTAACACATATTTTGGGGTTTTTAACGAAATAAATGAATTTATATGATAGACAGCGATGAGGTTGAGTGGTAGATAACTCATTTTATAATATGAATAAAATGATTAATGCAAAGTAAATAAAGACATCTACAAAATTTATCAAAAAAGGGTGAATACTCGTTGCATGTTGTTTAGATTATCTCTAAACACTCCTCTAAGTTTTACCGGAGATTCTTACTTTAGCTTATTCGTTTTTTATAACGGAAAAGGCGTTTGTTTCATTACAACGCATAAACGGATATCAGGCAGATGTCTTCCTCTACGTTTAAGCTCTTTCAAAATAAAAAAACATCTACAATTTTTCATTAAAATAATGTTACAGAAATAAATCTGTTGAACAATCGCCAAGAACATTATTTTAATGCATCATAGAAAATTTCATGGTAATCAGTCCATTAATCTCAAAGTAGTCATTATTTTTTACTAAATACGCTCTCCTGTAAAATAGCTATTTTGTAGATGTCTTCTTTTACTTTGCTGCCATCGAGACACTCTTAATTTTACAATAACGGGATAATTAATAACCGTTGGGGAAAAATTAAAGAAAGTAGGTACTGGAATGGCGACCACGAATGAAGACGAAGCGTTGCCAGACCTCCCACCAGGTGGACTGACCTGACGACATCATGAGAGTTAGCAACCAGTGGATGCAAGTGGCGAATTTTCATTCATTGTGGCGTTCTAAGGGGGAGGCCTTTGTTCAGCAGTGGACGTCTTCCGGCTGATGATGATGATGGTGATGAACTTTAGGACCGATACCAATAAAAAAAGTCAAGCTTCAAAGCTGAAGGTCTGCAGTGTTTCCACACCTTTGCCTTCCGGCAAGGGCCAACCAACACACTATTCTGTCAAGAAAGTCGTCATGAAGGCTCAAAAACGACCACGAATTCTCTGTCAAGAGTGGAGCGAGTTAGAAGAGAAAGACGTTCTCACCAACAAACTGTTATATTATGTACCTAGTTTGGCGAGTGGATTTAGATAGTAAGCGATTGTATGTAATACCTATGAGAAATCCTCCGCCTTGTGTCGTGACTCCCTTCTGCGTCACTTTCTCTCGCACAAACTTTTTCCATCTATTTCTGTCTCTGGCGATGTGGGTATTGTGAACTAGAGTCAAGAGCGGTGCGAATCTGGTCAGACCAACCACGAGGCCTCTTTCCATCCACTTTACCAGTCACAAGTTAGCTTCTCGAGGTTGTCACTGTCTTTCCTTGCAAAATTAGAATGAGTTAAAGGTAAATAAAAAAAAAGAAAGAAAAAGAATAATTATGATAAAACTGTCATTTTGTAGCAACAAGTAGAATTGATAATGCTCCGCGTTAATGAGAGATTGTATGATGCAGAAGCAATTAATTCCAAAATGGCCGACTAACGAAGGTTGGTAAATTGGGCGGCGCGCCCCGTTGGGATTGCGGTCGCAAATTTCATAAAATGATTAGGTTTGGATGGAAGTTTTAGTTTTTGAGCGAAATGTCACGCAAAATATGGCTTACCCTAACCAAGTCCCAAGGGTTAGTTGTTTCTAATGATAACAATTCCATGTAGTTTTTGATTATGCGCAAAATCACAGAACAGGACTATGAGAGGATTGATGGCGGCCTTGCCCGTGCCGTGACCTTTAGAATAGGATGGACCCATCTCTTCTCGTGGGAGTAATAAAAGGCGGTTAAGGAACTTGATGTAAGAGTGGACAACGGCGCTCTATTTTTAAACCCCGATGCCAAAAGAGGGGTATTATAAGTGTGACCGCTATGTGTGTCTGTCTGTAGCACCGTAGCTCCTAAACGGGTGGACCGATTTGAATGCGGTTTAATTATTTGAATGCAGGTTTTCTAGCAATGGTTCTTATACATATTTCATCAAAATGCCGGTGAAATTACTAGCACGTGAGGTATCCCATCTTAGGCCTCTAGGTTGGCAACGCGTCTGCAATACAATGGTGTTGCAGATGTTAATGGGCGGTGGTGATCTCTTACCATCAGGAGACCCACTTGCTCGTTTGCCATCAAGTTGAATAAAAAAAATGGGTTCAGCCGTTTTTGAGATATCGAACTTTGAAGTGACAAAGTCGAGGGTTTACCAACTTTTTGCTGGTTAGGTTATTGGTCCAAATTCAAAATGGTCAATTCAAGTGATCGATTTTCCATTTGCACCGAATCTTTGGGAAGTAACTAGTTTTTATAAGCTTTTATTTTAGTTTCACTTGTTTATTTGTTCGTTTGGGTCAAATCTTGGAAGTTAAATTTGACCCACTTCCAGTAGTGAGATCGACTTGAAATTTGGCATACTTATGTAAATCTGGTGACAATACCATAATCTGGCAGTGACAATCTGATAGTCCGGCCAAGATCGTCTCCGCAAAACGAAACTCCTCAATGGTTAATGGCATTGACTTGAAAATTGGTCCGAAAATGTAGTTTGAATGACAATGCAAGTAGAGTTATCAAAAGTGCAGTCAGCAAAAAAAAACTTATGCTAAGTACGAACTCCGGACTCCAGAACTGCGGTGTGGAAGGCACGGGAAAACCACCACTCGATTTTCCCAAGAAAGCCGTCTCAAAGATTCGCTACTTATCGACGACCACGACCACTCTCTCAAAAGTGCAGCGACTTAAAACAAAAGGCAATAACAAACAAACTGTCATACCAGTTTGGCGATTAGATTTACCCAGGCTGATGATCTAACGTTTCAGTTTTCAATCACCTGCATTAACATCTGCTACAGCGGAGCGTGCAGAAATATCTGACACGCCCGTAGCCCCTAGTAAGGCCCTAGAAATAGTGTCGTATCTGACATTTTATGGACGTTTTGCATTTATGGTGACTGTACCCGCGTAAACACTATAACAGGAAAATCAGTTACTATTATTGTTATATCTCGTAGGACGCACCCCTACCAAAAGCCTTTTTTTCACAAAAGTAAATCTAGACGTAAAAATAAACACCATTTTTTTATTCTCTGTTTCCATTAGCTTAGCAAGACACTTCGCAAACATTCCAATATCCATTCGCAATCTAGATCGTACGATTCTTCAGTTCATTGACCTCTAGGTCATCCACCCGTGCCTATTTACACCATTCCCAGGTCACCTAGACAGCTGGGCTTTGGGAGTGGCTGACAAAGATGGTCATTCGAGCGTTTATATCGCATGATTTCGTGGCATGTGTTGACATGATAGAAGATTTGTTACAGTGTCGGTTATCTAAACAAGCAGAGGACGTCTAAAAAATAATCGAAAGTGTCATCAAATTTTACAGCCCACGAAAATGAGGCTACGAAAATGAGGTGATAGAAAGGCGCTGAAGGAAAATCTCTAATATCTTTTAATTCTATCTGTTAAACCGCATTCACATGTATCTGTCGCGTTGTGTTGTGATGCTCTCTGTCTCTCTCTCTATCTATACCTTTGATGCGACACAACACAAGCCGTCACACATACTGCAGGGATACTACGAAACTCGAAACTCGAAGTTCGTGTCGTGCAGTCCCTCTGACACTTATACTATTTAATACGAGAGCGAGAGGGACCGCACGACACGAACTTCGAGTTTCGTAGTAGCCCTGCTGCATCAGATAAATGTGAACGCAACCAAATAAAATGTATGACACCGATATCGTTTAGCTTTATACCTCAATACTTTATTTTGTACGTTTTTAAACTAAACTTGAGATGCCATACCATAGGACAAACCTTTGGCCAACACAACTTTTTAGAAACTTATCTTTCTTCATCTTCTCTTAGCTCACAAGCAATAGTTTTGTCTTCATTTTGATAAATACGTCGGCAAATTAACAATTCAATTGTTAACCCGGTTACAAACTTCAAAAGGTAAACAAAATACCCAAGTTGATAGACGAATGGTAAACAATATAACTTCACTCAATTACATTAATGTTTAACCTTGAGAATTAACTAACTTTGATCTTGAGGAATTACCAATTAAGCACGTCATTTTTAAATATTTGTTGAGGTAATTGAAGGGTAATTGGCACTGTCACCACCGGCACAGAGTACATCCACCGGCAATGTACCATCAGCCAAATATGTGGTCTTCCACCCTAAAGTTGATAATCGTTTGCATGTCATAAAACAACAATGCCAATAGACGTGTCTGTCAACTTGAAAGTTCAACTTTAGCGACATATTCATTTGATAAGAACTTGTTTAAAAATTTATGGACCATTTATTTGGCTGATGGTACTTATTTATATATATAAAAGATGAAACTGACTGACTGACTGACTGACTGACTTATAGATCAACGCACAGCCAAACTGCTGGGTCTAGAAACTTGAAAAATTTGCCTTTAATAGGTGTAGACGCGCACTAAGAAAAGATTTTTTCGAAATTCCCACGGGATAGGGAATAAATGGGATTTATATTTTTACTTCGAAATTGCCCTATTTCCGTAACTATAATTAATATAAACTTAAAATTTGGCACGCAAGCAGGTAATACTAACAACTAAAAACTATTTTCAGGCTTTATCAAAATTCCACGGATAAGGAATAAATGGAATATGCCCCACATACATATAAAATAGGAAGTTTAAAGTAGTAGCGAAAAGAAGAAATCGACCAAGTGCGAGTAGGTCTCTTCCGTGCAAATTTGTATGAGTCTATGACTATATAGTGACAGCAGAACCCTGCCTCTAAGCAAAATGTTTGCAATTTGAGGTTTTTAGTTTGGTTACTGACAATACTGACGTAGACCTAACTAAATAATTATAAGGTTTTCCGACGCAACGCGCAGCGCGCATTATCGTACCCTTTCTCAGACTATTTCTTCTAAGACGATAAATCCCCTTCAGCGCCATCTATTATCACCCGCAAGAACTAACGAGCCCTTCTACGAATGTATCACCAAAAATGTCCAAAATTAATCTACGGCGACCACGACAAATGGCACCTAAACCTTAGACCTTAATATCCCTACGTAGGCTTTCGCTGTCCACTCTCATAATATATGGCACGGTTTGACGTTTCAAGATTAGCCTGAGATGGGTCGACAGCTCCTGTTGCTATTAAATTGCCAAGGTTTAAAGATCCCTGGAAATTTGATACCCAAGGAGCCGTTGGGGTATGAAGGTAGGGGTCCGCGGAACAATTGGCAGTGAATTGCTAATTATTTTGAATGAAATGCGGTCATGTGTGATGTAAATAAACCTACGATGATAAACAAAGAAAGGCTTCATGAAGTGGGACTGGAAATGCTTGGGAATATTATTAATTATGTAGAGAGTTGCAAACATTTATTACTTGAACTTGCTGTTGTCGTTACAAAATATGTCGCTTTGACATTCGCCTTATAGTTAAATGATTAACGAAACTTATAACACAGCATGAAATTTTTTAGTTTTTTTTTTACACTTCTACCTTGTCGCTTTCACTTCATGTTTGACATTCTTTATTAATTTATCAGAAGGCTTACAGAGACAAGGTACTAAAGTGTAAAGATATTTTTGACCACGACTGTACAATAACTCTTTATTGGACACCAACACATAGTAAGCAGCTAATAAAAAGCTGAAGCTGTACTAATGTTTCAAAAGTTCAAAACAAGAAATCAAACTCAAAAGTATTTGTATACTTTTTATTATAATTTTTCATTCCTTTTTGTCCGATTTGATAACTCCTGTATTATTTATTTTTTAATCGACTTATTTTTTGCGTCAACGTGGAGGCATTTCACAACAACAACAATTGTATGTATGTATGTAAACTAGTCCTGCCTTCTTTCTGTAAAAAAGGTTGCCTGGAAGAGATCGCTCTTAAGCGATAAGGCCGCCTATTGCTTAGCTTGTATTTTTTTCTCTGTATATCTGTTTTCTTTATCGCTTACTATTTCTGGTGTACAATAAAGAGTCTCTGTATTGTATTGTATTGTATGTAAACTCTTTATTGTACAAAAATCTGTAGATTACGTTGTAGTTTCCGATCTACACTTCTAAAAATAGTTGTAGTCTATCAAAATGAGAATTATCCTCTTGGTCAGTAAGAGCAACAGTGTCATAGTCACTTCCATCTGTTTTCATCAAATTTTCTATTTCAACTAAAGTTTTCATTCCTGTTTCTGGTAAAATCTTATTAACAATGACTAATATAAAAATCATAAAAAGTGTTGCCAAGCATAAAATACTATTTATCCCCATTACACCTGTCAAAGTCGGTACTAACTTCAAAATGGTATTTCCAAAAGCCCACAAGTAAGCACAGGTTAAGGAACTTCCTACGCCTTTATAAGACATAGGAAAAATTTCCCCCAAAAGAGAAAATGGAAGCGCTGTTGTACCCAAAGACATAAACATAGAAAAACCAGTAACAACAGTCAAAAACAACCATAAGTAATCTTTAGAAAACAAATGTATAGACTGAAGTATTAAGAATAGTGTTGTGAATCCCAAGAAAAGTATGGAACATGAACCTGTGAATAAGAACAAAGATTTCCTTCTAACGACTTGCATCAAAACACAAGCAGTTAAAGAACAGACTAAAGCTAAAACATCCAGAACTATAGTTCCAATGTATTTGCCGTTAGTTAGTTTAAAAATGTTTCTGAACGAACTGTTGGATACGAAGTTTTCACCACCGAATCCAACAAAGCTAAAAAGTAAAATCATTATAGACAGGGGCTTGAGGAAATCTACTTTTATTAACGATCGCAGATAATCCAAGACCCGTTCTCGAATGCCTAATTTTCTTATAGGCTTCAAGGCTTCCAATTGAATTTGAATCTTATACGTCACTAATAAATCCTTCAATTCTTTACTAGCTTCTTGGTCTCTTCCTCGTAACCAATGGAAATTTTCGACACACTTCACCGTATAACCTTGGCTTATAAGCCAATATGGACTTTCTGGTGACAAATATGAAATAAGTAAACCATAGAAAGCTGACAAAAGTCCTAATGCAGAAATAAGTCTCCAAGCAGAATAGATTCCAGACACATGGCTCAGTAATACGCCTAAAGATATCATAGCAGTTTCTAACATGAGAAATGTTCCTCGATGTTTAGGGCTGCAGGTTTCTGAAATGATTATACTGCTGATTGTAGCCGCTCCTCCCAGTGAGATATTATGTAAGATATTGACCAATAGCAAGCTTGAGAAATGCTTGACGTCAAAGCTGATTAACCAACTAAATAAGAGAGGTAAAACTGTCGCGATGCTGGCGATCCGACGTCCTTTCTTCTGCATTGTGTAGGGTATGATGAGAATGGACGGAACGAACGCCACTTCCCCAGCTGTCTCTGGAAAGGAAATTAATTTTACTTAGCGACATTCCAGATAAAAGGCTCTTATCTTTCAGCTTAATTATTCAACCGAGTAACTAATTCAAGGGGAAATGTAACTTAGGGCTTTCACCAATCATATTGAATTGAATTAAACATAACTTTTTTAAATACGTTCGCTTAATCTCGTAAGAACTAAGTAAATTTTTGATGATTTAGGATCATTAAGCGCTTGGTTGTTTTAAACGTAAGGCGTTTGACGCACATCAATTTATATCAGATAATCTAATTACCAAACATTGTCTTAAGCGGTCAGCGCAGCGGCAAGCGCATGTTTGGTAATTAGATTATCTGATGCACAACCGAGCGCTTTAGAGTTTTACAGTTACCAAGAAAAGTTGACATTTGTTTGAGTTGACCTAAGTTCTAGCACCCGCAAAATCTTACCAATAAAGTGAAGTGACGAACTGTCCACATAATGTTTCATATTATCATGCAGCAAACCTTGATCCAGAAAGGCGGCTAGGTACCCTAGACCCAATCCACAGCTCAGAATCGTGCTGAGCACACCGCTCGCAACGAATATCTGAAAAGTAAAGAAAATAATTGGTTCAGCATTGCAAACAGTATGTTAATAATATTGAACTAGTTGCTACTAAAAGGTGAAATTATTAGTTCAGCAGATGGTTCGGTAATTTGACTCAAACCTCCTGTACTTCATTGGTACTGGTTTTATTTACAAATTATGAAACTAAAAACAACCAAAATGTTTCATGATAAATAAAAGCTTGCAAAATGTCTAAAGTCAAATGAAATAGATATCTAGTTTCAAAGTCTGAATCCTTACGGTGTACAAAACTTTACTAGTTAGTTAGCAATATTGAACACTAATGATGCTAGTAATCTGTGACCTACTTCGCTGACCATGAGCCAAATGTGGGTTATCGTTTTTGCACGCATATGATGCTAATTCATTAAGTTTGGGGTTTAATGTATTATGCGTATGACATGAGGGAGGTTTATTTATTAAGTTAACTGGTTGAATGGGTCTTTAGATAAATGATCCAATTCATATTTCAAAAAAATGTACTTTTCCTAAGCAAGTTGTTTACTTACTCCACATTTGATTTTTAGTAAACGTTACTGTTGCAAAAAGTAAAAACAAAAGAATACTAAATAATTTCACTAATATAATAGTAGCCTAATAATTAACTGAGAATAGGTTAATAATAATGAAAAGCGTAGCGACTGGTTTATGGGGGAGGGCTATTTCCAACTTAGGACATATCCCACGACTGATATAATGAAGATGACGATGGTGATGATGATGATGATAATTTTCTTCACTCGCCTGATTGACTAAAGGTGACTGCAATCGTTCCATGCTTGCTTTTTTAAATGATTATACACAAACACTTCACTGTTTTCATTTTTTGAAACCCACACGAGTCTTACATCACTAACGACATAGGACTGATCGTTCTAGTGTAGCAACTGAGCAAACATGACGTCAGTACAATATCATGAAAGGTTACTGCAGTTAATTCAGCAGGTGTAGTTTCACGTTCTAAACTTTATTGTACTTCGTGATCTAACGAAGAACTAGATGGGGGAAAACTTAAGTAATGCTTGTCTTGCACGTAATAGCATATCCATCCGTACACGTATGTGTTCATCACATCTCTACCCATTACTATCCTAATTTACTTTCCTAAAGTATTTTACTTATTAGAAGAACAATAGATACTATGATGTATAGAATGTATCCCCTCCTGAATACTACGTAATAAACAGTTCGACCACAGCAATGCTTAAACTTAATAGTAACTTATACCATTTAGTTAAAATGAAATTACCAAATTTGTGGAAGACCTAACACAAGATGAGATTTTATAGAAAATATCAACCATGTTTTTCATTTGTGTAGTAACCAGTCCAACAGAAAACCTTAATAAAACAAAGTGTTTATATTAGACATATTTATTAGTACGTCATTTATTCTGCTCTACCACAGATACATGATATGTCATACCATCTACGTTACAACAATTTACACAACTTGTATAATAGACATACGTCTTCCGGTTCGTGGTAAACACTCGAGAACTTTTTCTCGCTTAACGGCTATCTGTTCTTCGAGCGATGTGGCCCGCCCATTGCCACTTCAAACTTTGGATGAAAAACTTTGTGCCCTGTGATCACCAAAGACGCCACCCATGCTACATTATTATCGTGAACGAATTTTTACTTTAACTAATAATATGTACATACTTTATGGGAGCCAAAATTTCATACGAGTATTTCAGTTACCCCAAGCACACTTTATAATTGAAAGACCGGCTAACGCTAGAGAGCGGTTAAAAGCAAACTTCTAACAACGAAGGCTGAATGCAAACTGCAGTAACAAGTTCTGAATTGTTAACAAGAGCCAATAGGGGAAATTGTTGGGGGATGTGCGGCGGAACTCCTTGTAACATGTTGAAATTGTTATACAATATTATAAGTATGTAGGAGTTACGGGAATACGTCTTTGGCTTTTATTCATAGTCGCAGTTGATTGTTTACTTATTTTGCCTCTTGTCTCTCCATAATTTAAATGTGGAAATTGCTGTTTATTTACATTTAGAATAGAATAGAATAGAAACGTTTATTCACACTTCGCAAATAAAAATAGAAATAGAAATTCGTTCATACACTTGTAATTCGACCTATTCCTTGAAAGGGGTTAATTTAGAACTTATTTACAATGTACTTAGCCCAGTCAATTTGAAGTCGAAATCCAGTAGGTAGTTCTTTTATTAAAAAAAAAAAACGCCGTCTTATGTCGTCCTAAACTCGATTTAAGACCTGAATTACCCGTTACAATATCATTTAATATGAGTGAGTCTCACGGTAGTTTCATGTTCAAAACACCGTGTTCTGACCTAAAAACGACAATTTGTATTCTTTTCTGGCAGCCAGTAAACAAAAGATCTCTTCTTACAAAAAAATCATGACAAAAATATGAAGGCTTTATAGGTTAATAAAAGATATAAATCAGAAGTCATCATATGACTCACTAAAATCACAAAAATTCTCAACTTAGCTCTCAGCAAAACGTTGAGATGAGATGTTGGACGACACTGTTATTTAGAACCTAACCTAGTGTCTCATTCCAGGGCTGCTGTCATGGGACTCGAACGAGCACCAGGTGGATTTGGAGAGCGAGCTGGCGACCCTCACGGCACAGGCTCCCGAGGGAGAAGAGGCCAGATACGGTGAGTCACTGGCATATCCGAATCTGAAGATTCAGATGAGTTATAAATATCCCCGAGCGGATCCGAATCTCTTATCGGCCCATTTCAAATCTTTTGACTCCGAGGAACTACTAACACTGACTAAGCTGGATCGATTCTTGATTATCTTGATCGGCGATTCAGCATTCGCTTCTCTTTCGTTCGTTTGGGCTGTAGATCCCTCACAAGTGCAGTGTGAGTTGGAAACTTCACACACACCATAGAATTGCTTCACAGGTTTGTGTAGGTTCCTCACGATGTTTTACTTCACCGATAAGCTCGTGGTAAATTTTAAATGTAATTTTGCACATGAATAAAAAAAATCAGAGATGTGAGTCCAGATTTGAACCCACGATCCTCTGCTTGAAGGCCATAGATCAAACCTTAGAGCTACCACAGCTAGGATCCATATTACTCGCATAATTATTGAAAATCAGAATGTATTTTTTATCATAACTCTTTTTTTCTTTGAATCCAATAATTTTTCAGAATTGGTAAAAACAAACCTTACCTAACCTACAGTTTCCTATAGGATGACCATTTAAAATTACAGAAAAAAGACGGCTTCATGGGAAAAAAATTATGACAAACAATAATTCGGACAAACGTTACAGTATGACTTGCGAAAAGTATGTCAACTTTGGCGCGCCCGCTTGGGGTATTTGGGTTAGGAAAATAGCCGTGGAGAATTTTCTAGTACCTCATAATAATCTAATTATGAAGGCACATGTTTATATCCAAAATCTGTGTCATCCATCCTAACAGCCATGTTCCTACATAAATTGGCAATCTCAACCACGCGAAAATGATTGCTCAGGTAATGGACCGCGCCTGGCTGGGCGGGCGGCGGGGCGGAAATGCCGATATCCCGCCCAAATAGGCCACCAGTGATCGACTTTCTTTACGTACTTAAAAATAATGTGTGCTGTATAGTCAAAGAGACCAAGCCAAAGACATGGTTAATGTTATGTCGTATCAGGAGCTCAAGGCATTAGCAGAGAGGTAAACAAAATGGCGATTACTCCACCGACAAGAACTAGGCTCTCAAAATAGTTTAGTTTATTTATTCATTCAATAAATCATTACATTATAATTTACATTAATGTCAGTTATAAGAATTTGTATTGAAATCGTCAAAGGTAATAAGATTAGTAATAATTATAAACAATACAATTCTAAGCATGTCATGATGTGAATGAAAAAAAAAATTAGACTGGTTCTTCTCAAGGGATCGTTAGACTGAAAACACATTGAAATTTATATAAAGAATAATGGCCAAAATGTCAATTATATGTAAAGATTAATACATTTGTCAATAATTCAGTAACAATTTAAATGACAATGTAAAAACAATAAAATAAAAACAAGAAATAATAATAACAATTTAAACAATAAAATTAAAATTTCAGATTTATAAATTCATTTACCGAATAAAACGTTTTATAATATACGCTAATATGATATTATAATGTTTTTTTTTATTCGACTGGATGGAGAACGAGCAAGTGATGATGATTGTCTTACATGTCAGTATGAAATTTTACCTTATTGTTTTTATTCTGATGTAGGAGCTCTCGATCTTGTAAAAAATACAAGATTTTTTTGGTGACTTTACATTATTATTGACTGTACGTGTATACTTATCTACTTACATTGTTATCCAAATTACATATCCGCGCCAAGTTTCAGACATTCATTACAGATAATTTTGTAAAGATGGTAAACAATCGTGGTCAACTGTATTCCGTTTTACAGTATCAAAAAAATGATAAAATAGATCAAAATAATACTTATAAATAAAACAGATGAACAGACGCAGATGTTTATAGAGAAAAATAGTTAAAACGGTAACAGTTGAAAAACCAACTGAACCCATGCAAAAATTTAAGCAAACAAACAAAGAAAAACAAATGAATTGAACTCAATAAAAAGCTTGTAAAAACACCAAAGCACTGCAAACACAAGTCACTCATTTCTTCTAAATCCAACCTTACATTACCATTTTAAACAAAGTATCCGTGCTTCACGACAGGGTTAATCTGAAAGCTCCATAAAACGGCTGTAAAAGCTCGCCCGAAGCTTTGTTCGCTGGGAACAGTGATTTTTTTAAAACATGGTTTTACGGGGCAAACAAGTAAACGTTTTGAGTGTCACAGTTTTTCGGGCAACATTGTAATAAACATGCTTATATCATGGGACAATTAAAGAATATTACTGAAATTATCTCGGAAATTCGTCGAAGAACTAAAGTCACTGACATAGCTGGAAAAATATGCAAATTGAAGTGGCAATGGGCAGGCCACATCGCTCGAAGAACAGATAACCGTTGGGGGAGAAAAGTCCTCGAGTGGCGACCACGAACCGGAAGACGAAGCGTTGGCAGGCCTCCCACCAGGTGGACTGACGACATCGTGAGAGTGGCGGGAAACCGGTGGATGCAAGTGGCAAGTTGTCGTTCATTGTGGCGTTCTAAGGGGGAGGCCTTTGTCCAGCAGTGGACGTCTTCGGGCTGATGATGATGATGATGATGATGACTGAAATTATCTCCCGTCAGAGCGTAGCACTAGCACAAAACCGTAAACAGTTTTTTGGGTATCTTAAATGCCATAATATCGTATTATTTCAATAAAATTTTGGGAAATATAGCTCATGTTACTATCGATGTAAAAATATAATGTTATTTTGTTACTAATAAATATTATCATTATTTCTATAGGTACTAAAGTAATAATTTTGATCATTGCTTGTCTAAGGCCCGTTTCTACCAGAGATGTGCGAGGATTTGTTGCGAGGAGTGTGTTTTTCATGAACCAATAGAAATGCTTCATTTACCTCGCCTCGCTCACAGCTATTTCCACCAGAGATGTCCTATACCTGTAGTGCTATAGTATACTCGTAGATACTAAATTCAAATTCAAACCATTTATTCAGTAAATAGGCCGCAATGGGCACTTTTACACGTCATTGTTTAAACTACCAGCGCTTTCGGAAAGACCATCATTGCCAAGAAGAATGCGCCACCGAAGAAAGTCATTTTTTCAAAATAAAATAATTACAAATAAAATACTTAAAAACTATAGTATACAATTAAAGAAAAAAATACAAAAAATAATAATAATACAGGGATGTATGGGGTCCCTTAGTTACAAAACTAAACGCTAATTGTATCTACGTTCAGTGGAAGTGTATAATGCTTCCACGGTCATAAATTAATAAAAAAAAACTGAAATATACATTTCAGGTCAAGTAACCATTAAGCTTTTTGGATTCCGAAGGCAAGCTCACGTCTGCCGCCCCCAAAGTTAGCTCACACGCACTCATGTCATGCTCTGAAAGCAGAGCGGTACCGAGGACATCGTATTGCTTCCGTTCCCATAAGCTCTATTGGATCGTCTTGGGAACTTCGACGTCGCGAGCCTGTGACTATAAATTAAACTAAAATATACAAGTTTAAAATCCATAAGCTTAACAATATACAGCCTTAAATATAGCAAGGGGATGTATAAAGTACCTAAGTTAATAATAAAATTTCTAATCTAAATAATTCAGAGAAGTATATAGTCTCTACATGTCAAAGTAAAATAATTAAATTATACAATCTTGAGAGGTGTAAAAAGCCTCCATGGTCAAAAACTAATGATAATAATTAAAATAAAGAGATGGAGTCATATCTATTTACTTATTTATACATAAAGCCATTTCCATTAGGTCAATATTATACCTACGTTATCTCATCAAAAAAAATCTTATAAAGTATGCCTAGCTGCTTCGTGAATTATAGAAATTAGACCCAAATGTTGTTATCCTCCACATCTTACTCAATTTGCAAGAATCCAATTTGTCTGCTTGAACGTAATTTACGGCATAAAAGTAGGTTATGTACAAGAATCAGGCCGTAGAAAGAACTGAAAAGTGCTTTCTGGAAATCTTAGCAGTAACGTAAAAAAGTGCTAGAATTATGTTCGCGTTTTCATGTTATATTCGGGCGGAAAAGCTTTTTAAACCGCTCGGAGTTTTTTTAAACCGTATTTTAGATTGTACAACAAGAGCACAAAACGAGCCATTATACCCGAGACGCAAATATAGCCACCAAAGCCGTCTAAAACAAAATCAAAAGTTTTCAATTCCAATTCCATTTTCAGCTATTTTCACGATGGACATTCCTTGTTTACATTTACCAAATTGAATTTTGTCTGTTTGACGTATAATATTGAGTTGACCATTTTCCATTTGCACTGAATGATATTTAATCCATCACCACAAGCACAATGACGCATTCAATCTAAAGGTGTGGCCACATACAGTCGCTCGTCGCTCGTTTGCAGCGATAAATCTGGTCACGTGACCCAATTTGAATTTCCCGCGACTCATCAAACAGCCAGCAGCGTCAGTCAAGATGGCTTGCAGAAATGACCTTGGCCTTGGAAACTGATTTCTTAACCTTCATTAGTGGCAGTCGTGACAGCGGTACAAATAAAAGAAATTGGAGTGAATGAAAAAAAATTGAAGCCGTGGTGGCCTAGTGGTTTGACCTATCGCCTCTCAAGCAGAGGGTCGTGGGTTCAAACCCCGGCTCGCACCTCTGAGTTTTTCGAAATTCGTGTGCGGAATTGCATTTGAAATTTACCACGAGCTTTGCGGTGAAGGCAAACATCGTGAGGAAACCTGCACTAACCTGCGAAGTAATTCAATGGTGCGTGTGAACTTCCCAATCCGCACGGGGCCCGCGTGGGAACTATGGCCCAAGCTCTCTTGTTCTCAGAGGAGGCCCTGTGCCCAGCAGTGGGACGTATATAGGTTGGGATGGGATGGGGAAAAAATAACAGTATTTTTCCGAAATTGAAGACGTTTTTTTTTCAGCGATAAAGCACATTCAGCTTTGTCGCTATGTGTCACGTGACCAGATTTGACGCTGGAAACGAGCGTCAAGCGGCTGCATGTGGCAGCACCTTAACGTGCCTTTCGCAGGAAACAGCCTCAACACAAATATTACGTATTTAGGTAATCCTTACATCGTTTCGCTTTTTGAGTTCCATTACACGGCTTATGATCCCGAAGTTACCGAACGGTATTCGTGATCCTATTACGGCTTATTGCGGTACGAACACAGATATAGATTACACTAGATAACGCAAACACCTCAATCTGTATGAAAACCAACCGTGTCACTTTTTTATATCTACTGTGACCTCAAGAGCGAATTAGCGATGTGAATTCCCCGATGTCCGCGCAAAATCCGCGCTGTGAGGCTCGAATCAGTCACTAGTCATGATTATTCAGAATAGTCAGTTAGCGGTCAGTCTTTGTATGAGGCCAACCCCGACGTTTGGTCGGGGTTCAGACACGCGGAGTAGATGCATTTGCGTAATCTAATAATAATAATAGTAAAGCCTCTTTATTTCCATGCACTTAAAAAATACAAAAAATACAATTTAATTAACCAAACAGGTATAACAATTTAAGACATGTCCCCGTTCTGGGTAAAGGCCTCCTCCAACTGTTTCCATGCTTCTCTGTTTTGCGCTTGTAGTATCCAGTTATTTCCGGCAATTTTTTGGATTTCATCTGCCCATCTATCCTTAGGTCGCCCTTTTTTCGTAATCTAGTGTAATCCATATCTGTGGGTCCGAATTTAGTTCCCTTTGCGAAGTAGGTAGAGTTATGATATGAAATAATATTAGTGGTTTGATACTGCTGGGTAAGGTTAGTTGTTTTTAGGGTTTGGTCTCAGGTTAAAATACTCGTCATTCTATTTTCATACATTTTGGAAATAATCCTTTGTTTATTGTGTTCCTTTTTATTGTATGTATTAAGGCATAATATTTAATTATGCTACGTAGGTTTAGTAGAGGATTGGGAACCAGGGTTTCACAATCAATTTCGTTATTTATTTATTTATTTATTCATTCATTGCATATCAAATTTATACATGTCAGTTGTCTCAATTCGGTTATTATTTTGTTTGGTGTTGGTTGGAATGTCAATATGACCTTAGTTGCACAAAGATTTCATCCTGATACGTGATTCACAATTCTTGAATACATATTAATACATATTATTACTTTTTCATAGAAATCTCTGTTACGAAGTAAAAACTATTTATTGCTGGCTTCTAAATTTCTACAAAAACCTCAGTGCGTGAGTTTGATTCACACTAAGTATTTTTTTAGATGAATAAAAGAGTACTAACAATTGAGAGGCCTAACTGTTAGTCTAATTAATGGTACTGCTCGAAGCTTTCAGCCCTGGGTATTGAAATTGGATTCAGTTTTACTCTAAATTGGCCTCCAACACATACATTTTAAGATCGTATCTCCTTTGTACTTTCCAAACGTAATATGGTAATGATGAAATGGAAGTTCCCTGGCATACAAACCGTGTTAGTTTAATTTCATATAGCTGTGATCATTGTATTATGCGGGGATTCTCATTATAATAATGTGTTACTAGAGATTTAATTGGGTTGGGTTAATTAATCCTTTTATTAGTAGCATAGCCTGATTACCCACAGTTGAAGAGAAAAAAAGGGATCCTTCATCATCTTCTCATTACAAATGTGACCCCCCAATGAGGGCTATCGTTTTTTGTCTTTATAGATGGCGCCACTGTTGCGTGAGGTTTTAAGTGTGGCTTTCAAAGTCTGTTATTACGGACGTGAAAACAAAGTTTAGATTAAAATCATATTTAATACTCCTTAAAACCGTAAGTACTTACCATAAAAATATCGAGCAACCACAGTGTTGCGTAGTCCCGTTTTGTTCGGAAAAAAAGGAGGACAAAAGTTTCCGAAAGACAAAACTGTCTCAAAACACAGACATTCATTGCCCCATAACGCATAATTGCCATAATTAATTTCAGGTAATGCAAAATATAGGTTGCCTGGAAGAGATCGCTCTTAAGCGATAAGGCCGCCTATTGCTCACCTTGTAATATTTTTTTCTGTGTATCTGTTTTCTGTATCGCTTACTATGTCTGGTGTACAATAAAGAGTCTTTGTATTGTATTGTATTGTAATATTCACAAAATTATTCTAATTATAAATAAACCGCGTAGCTCACCCAAAAACTATGAGATTTGACATTTCGGAGACCTCACGCTACACTAGCGCCTCTAGCGGCGAATTCATAAGCGATAGCCCTCATTATTTGCACCGATATATATATTTTTTTAATACGTAAATATTAATTAATGCACCATCAGTAGCAATAAAAATAACAATACAAGAAATTATGGTCGGTCCCTCTACAAGGCACAAAATAGAACACAAATAAAAATAAATTTGGCTGCTAATGCATACTTTGGTTTTGTAAGCCCATATAATATTTTTTCAAACTTTTGCAAGAAAATTTGGAATGAATTATAAACTCCTAAGGATGTTGCAAGAGAAAAGTTGACTTAGCTCATTTAACATGAAAGTTGGTTTGTGATTTAGCTGTCAAATAATAAACAGTTATTTCTGTACGGACACGAAATGACGTAACGGTTACAAATTAAATTACTTCACAGAGCCCACAGTGCGAGAGCTGTTACCGTATAAAATAACGCGGTTACCTGAAACGAAATAAAGCAGAATAAAACAACCTTTTTGCCAAAATAACCCTAAAAACACGCCCTGTCATCGCCAGATATCTTTGCGAAATATTGCTGCAAAAAAACGGTTGGCAGCATTAGGAACAAAGGAGTTTTTGCTGGCTTATCGCGGTAACACTGGCTTAACTGTATTGTGTTGGCCAAAATATTCGCGTCTATTTTGTTTGTGAAAACTTTGGAACATTTGTTGGCAATGTTTTGACGGTTTGATGTAATTTTGACGGTATAAGTTTGATATGGGTGTCAATTTGCTATTTTCTCGATACTCGATCCTCTTGCTCTCCGCAGAGACGTTAGCTCCCTTTGTGTATTCTATAAGATCTACAACGGGGCATGCTCTGAGGAACTCTTCGACCTCATTCCAGCTGCGGGGTTCCATTACAGATCCACCCGTCGTAAGCGTTCATTTCATCGATATCATGTTGATGAATGGCAGTCTTCGACGGTGCGTTTTAGGCGGTCTTTTCTGGCACGAACTTGCAAAATCTGGAACGAGCTCTTCTGGAACGAGGGTCTTCCCATCGAGTTACGACCTGGGTGCCTTTAAGAGGCGAGTGTACAATTGTCTGCAGGGCCGACAACGCACTGGCATCGCGCAAAGCGCTGCGGGTGTCTATGGACAGTGGTGACCACTTAACATCAGGTGACCCACTAGTTCGTTTGTCTGGCCTCTCTAACAAAAAAAAAATTAAAATTGAAAATGATAATAATTACTTAAATAAATTGAAAGTTTTCCTTTATTTATTTTATATAAACGCCACCTTACATAGCTTTTCGCACAAATCGACCTAGTCAATAAATATACGAGACCGTTATCAATTATACCTACCTATCTGTTATGTCTTAGATCTGAGAAAGCTTTCTAGTACCCTCGTCAAGTAACACAAAAGAACATACCTACATACCTTCTCGTACTTTGTTCGGTTCGATTTCAATTTACTGTAGGTATATATGTATTAAAAAAATTGGCCAATTGCGAGCTGAACAGGCACAACGAGGGTCCAGTACAAATTTGTAGTTAATTCGTCGATGAAACTGCAAAGCGGCGTAACTTACAATGTCTAATGCCGCGTAAACAAAAAGTAGGAGAGGTATCACGGCTGGTATAGACAAAAAGTTCTATATCTCAAAAACGGCTGAACCGATTTTAATAAAGCATGTCTTAGAACCATCGATAGAAAAACTGCTTTCAAATAAAAAAACCGCATTCAAATCGGTCCACCGGTTTAAGAGCTATGGTGCCACAGCAGACACATAGACAGATAGACAGACAGACACGCACACACATAGCGATCAAACTTATAATACCCCTCTTTTTGCGTCGGGGGTTAAAAATACATTATTGAATTACAAGCTCTCCACAACAAAGGGTTCCGTACCATTATCTATATAACATTAGATAAGTTTGTTGTATGGGAGCCATCCTTAACTATTTATTTTATTTTTGTTTAATTATTTGTTTTTAAAGATTGCACAACTAAAGATTCTGTCTGATTCTGGGATTCTGAGGAAAACTATAACGGTTAAGTTTTCATGAGAATTATCAGTAGTTTAAGACTAAATAGCAGCCTAATGTATAAAATATACCTAAACTTGGAATATTCCGTACAAAATACGAAATCCTTAAAAAATATTACTTAATTTTTTCGTAATGGCTGCGGAACCCTATTTCGGGCGTGTCCGACATGCCCTTGGCCGGTTTTTTTCACCTTAAAAACCTCAATAACATATTAGTCTCGCCTGATAAAGGCACAAAGGGAAGATTTTTTCTGGGCCCCTTACCGCCCTCTAGGCCTCCAGCGCCCACTTTGGGAAAAACTATTACGCCTCAAGAGATAGAGCGCTGTGACAGACGGACGGACAGACAGACAGCGGAGTCTCAGGGATTCCACCCAGTAATAGGGTTGGCACCCTTTGTGTACCCTAAAAAACGAGCAAATTTCGATCGCCAAGGTCCAAATATATTAAGATAGTATTTTAACAGTTTCTCTGCGAGTACATCATGGTCATAAAAAGCCAACTGTAACGCCTTACGATCTAGCTTTCCAAGCTTACTCTGGAATGGTAATCTCGTTCAAGGCTGAACAAAGCGTTCCACTGTCGCATTGCAGAGCCATTCCGTGCTTATGATGGCTATACTCATAATATCGTTATCTTTAAACTGTGTAAACAGTTTGGCAGGGCTATGTGCAAAAACTATGTAAAAAAATAATGGCAAAAAAATACTTTTTCATTCATTAAGAAAGTTAACTCCCCCGGCTCGCACCTCTGAGTTTTTCGAAATTCATGTGCGGAGTTACATTTGAAATTTACCACGAGCTTTGCGGTGAAGGAAAACATCGTGAGGAAACCTGCACAAACCTGCGAAGCAATTCAATGGTGCGTGTGAAGTTCCCAATCCGCACTGGGCCGCGTGGGAACTATGGCCCAAGCCCTCTTGTTCTGAGAGGAGGCCTCTGCCCAGCAGTGGGACGTATATAGGCTGGGATGGAAGAAAGTTAACTTAAGTATGATGCTAAGTTAAAAGTAAGTATGACGTTAAGTGCTAAGTATCAGGAAATAGCGCCATTTCATGATATGCCTAGGAATTTCGTGATCTGGCGGATTTTACGATCGGCCGCTGACATACATAATCATATACAATGAACTAAAAGAATTTCCTTGCTCAGCCGCGACCTTACGATAGCTAAGCCTATGCAAAATATAACAACAACAACTAACAACTGGTAACATGGTGTACGGTTGTGTCACTCTGAAGATGAGCTCTGGTTGAGTTCGAAACGCGTCAGTGTAGTGTGGTGGTGGTGATAGATGGGTTTGTGTGATTTGTGTGTGTTCCTATAGTGTGGTGAAGGAACTGCATGAACACGCATATTTTGCATAAGTTTAGCTATCGTAAGGTCGCGGGTGAGCAAGGAAATTCTTTTAGTTCATTGATATGGACCTTCGCAAAGTAACGCCTGATTCAATAAATTATTTAAGTCATATACTACGGAAATATGACGCAAGTCCAACTTATTTAGGTAGTAATACTCGAAGTAACGTTTTTAAAAAGGACTATTTAAGATTAATTATAACTGAAATGTCAATTGGTGTATAACTTTTGCCCGCGGCTTTGCTTGCGTTAAACTCAGATTACCGTCTTTTATTTTTTTAACTTCTAGACGAAAGATATTATGCTGCAAAATTAATGATAGCGTCAAACTATTACACAAAATATACAACAGGCGATATATTTCACTGTTTCAGGGCCAAGGTCTTTTTCACAGTATTCATGTTTCGCTGTATATGTTTAGACCCGCGCGTGAAAGGAATATATTAGCGAAACAGTTTGGGGTTCGGTGTTTTTTCCCCCTTTTTGCATAACCACCGGTATAATTAATGCTTAGGAATAACATTAAGTTAATAAATAATAAATGCCTTGGCATTATGCTGAGTGGGGTCCTATTTAGCGTTATGTATGTCTTGTCTTTGTTCTATTGTTATGTTAATTGTGATGGTTTTATGGCGTTAAATTAAGGTCAGATTTCTTTTTTAATTTTTTTATTACTCTGAATTTTATAGTGAAAGAAAACATCGTAACCGGCACAGTAATGAGGGCTACCGTTTTAGCACTCACCAGTTGGCGCCACTGTAGACAAGGTCCTGCCTGAAAGTATAGTGGTTAGTTTGTTATTACGGGCGTGATAACAAAATTTACATTCAAGTCATATCCATCCATCCATCCATCCCAGCCTATATACGTCCCACTTGTTCTGAAATCATATTTAATACATTAAAACCGTACCATAAAAATATCGAGCATGCCACAGTGTTGCGTCCCGTTTTGTTCGGAAAAAAGGGAGGACAAAGGTTTCCGAAAGAGAAAACTGTCTCAAAACACAGACATTCATTGCCCAGTAACGCATATTTGCCATAATTAATTTCAGGTATTGCAAAATATTCCCAAAATTATTCTAATTATAGATAAACCCGCGTAGCTCACCCAAAAACAGTGACATTTGACATTTCGGATACCTCTCGCTACACTAGCGCCTCTAGCGGCGAATTCATACGCGATTACATGGTGTGTGTGAATTTCCAATTCCGCACTGGACCCGCGTGGGAATTCCAGCCCAAGTCCTCTCCTTCTGAGAGTAGGCTTGTGCCCTGCAACGGGGCATAGGCATGATAATTAAAAATTTTTTTTAAAGTTATAATTAAACTTTGCAGAACAGACCAAAAATTATATCCCTTTATTTCCTCCAACTGTCGAAAAACTGCAACTTTCCAAAACGACGTAAGATTAGACGGTAGGATTAGAGTTGCTCGCTAATCCTGCCGTGAAACAGCAGTGCTTGCACTGTTGTGTTTCAGCGTGGAGAGTAAGACAGCCGGGTGAAATTACTGGCACTTGAGGTATCCCATCTTAGGCCTCTAGGTTGGCAACGCATCTGCAATACCCCTGGTGTTGCAGATGTTTATGGGCGGTGGTCATCTCTTACCATCAGGAGACCCACTTGCTCGTTTGCCATCCAGTTAAATAAAAAAAATAAAAAAATAAAAAACGTAAGATTAACACCAGTTGAAAGAAATTACACCTTGTGTGTTTAATATACGGTATACATGTAGTGAATAATGTTTTGCATCGTGTTTTGTGGGAAAGTTCGTATTTATCTTGCTTGCACAATTACACACACACACACACAAACATCACGCCTGTATTCCCATATGGGGTAGGCAGAGCACACGAAACGTTACCGCTTCGGAGCCACTTTTAGCAATTTTAAGTTTAAAGTTTGACAAAAACGTTACAATAGTGACAGGTTGCTAGCCTCCTCGTATACCTTAACCTATCCTCAGTCGCCTCTTACGACATCCACGGAACAAAAGGAGAGATGTAATTCTAACCCGACACCACACGGGTTCTCAATTAACTTCAGTAATAATAACGAAAGTAAGATAATTACGAACTTATCCTACAAAATACCAAAAAAAACATTATTCACCGAGATCTGTAGCATTTTTATTGGTAGCTGTACCTGAAATATTCGGCATTATGCACCTCATGTACAACTTCCAACATGGCCAAAGAGAAAACTTTAGTAGGAAATTTCGAGCGTGAGCGAAATTCGAGAAAGTTCTGCGCAGTTTCAAGGCTGAACGCATGTAAATGGAAGTTTGGCGTATAAAAGCCACATAAACATAACACATGATGTTAGGTGACCTTAATGACTTCCGTCGTAGAGTATTTCGCATGACATGCATAAAGTTAGTACTAAGAATTAGTGGCTCGCTTGGAGAATTCCATTAGGAAGTTGATTTATTTTTGCCTATTTCCTGTACAGCTGCACGCCAATACGGTATATGACAACTCCTGATTTTGCTATATTTTAATATTATTATGAAAATATAGATATACAGATGGTGTTTAGCGAAGAGAAAATTTAAATCGGTTGAAAATTGGATTTAGAGTGATTATTTGAAAAATCTATATACCTGTCTGTTTCTCAAATAAACGCTTTTCTCTATTCAGCAAGTATGGCGATACTGGCGTGTGACGTCACATGCCAGTGTGTCTTTCTCTGTCTAATCTTGAATTTCAAACCTTTATAACTTTGTTATTTGTAAAGGTAGCTTAAAAATTGTTTTATATTCGATAACAGGCATTGTGTAGTTTTACTTTATTAAACATATACAAAATAGTCAAATACCGTATTGAATGTTAACGGTTCGCTGCAACCAAATATCACTATACCATGTTCTTAGTACAGTCAAGTGCAAAGATGTCGGCATGGCTAAAGTTGCAAAAATATGTATACACGTATTATTTATGCACTTAACATTAAGTAATTTATTGAAACAATTTCCTTGCTCACCCGCGACCTTATGATAGCTAAGCTTATGCAAAATATGCGTGTTCATGCAGTTCCTCCAACTCCACACTGTAAGAACACAAATCACACAAACCCATCTATCACCACCACCACACCACACTGATTCGTTTCGAACTCAACCAGAGCTCGTCTTCAGAGTAACACAACCGTAGACCATGCTTGAATGAATAATTTCTGCATGAATAATTTAACTTTTTTATAATTTTTGCATGGTGTACGGTTGTGTTACTCTGAAGATGAGCTCTGGTTGAGTTTGAAACGCGCAGTGTGGTGTGGTGGTGGTAATAGATGGGTTTGTGTGATTTGTGTGTGTTCTTATAGTGTGGAGGTGGAGGAACTGCACGAACACGCATATTTTGCATAAGCTTAGCTAAGGTCGCGGGTGAGCAAGGAAATTCTTTTAGTTCCTTAACATTAAGGTCGTGTATACATATTTTTGTAACTTTGGCCGTGTCGATATCTTTGCACTTGACTGTACGTCGCAATGTTAAAACGGATTAGTTGCACAATGCAAAGTTAACATTAAATTAATTGTTCCCCAGGAGAGCGCCTCATCCAATTCGCGTCCGAGAGCCTCGTGACGGAGATCCTGATCCACCCTCAGATGAACACGCTGATGCAGTGCATGCGCAACCTGCTCAGTTCATTCACCCGGCACCGGCACCTCGTGCACGCGGGGTACACCTTCGCGGGGAACGGCTCCTGGATCATGCAGGTATGGCTGGTGTCGCGAAAGGCTCGAGCCTTTTAAAGCCTTTCTTAAAGACTCCTCGTGCCTCAAAGAAAAACTACTACCCTTATATTAAGTATTCTGTAAAGATAGTGTAGCAACTCCTAGCGCCATCTAGTGAACAACAATAGAAACTCCGACCATGTTCTACGTCGCGCTATCGAAGTTTCTCAACGCGGTCGCATATATACAAGTTCCGACGCCCGTCCTTCGGACTTCGGTCCCCAGGCATAACACCTGCCTGGAGAGAGATCTCTCTATTGGAGCCTCCCCCCACAATAATATAAGTAATTTTAATTTGTTTTCTTTTTTTTTCGTTTAGATTTTTTTATATCTTGTATTAAAAAAATACTATCTTTATAGTAAGAATTAGTAACACGCGTTTCCCCAGAGATAAGACCAAGTTAGATCGATTGTTCGCCCCAAAACCCCCCCACATCACAAATTTCGTCAAAACCTTTACAGCCTTATTCATAAAAAATCCTTAATTGAGGTTTGATCGGTCTGTTACTTAGCAGACTGATTAAGCTTGTTAGACGGTTGTCAAGAAGTATGATTCATAAACGCTTGCTAGCAGTCTGCTAGTTGTTGAGCCGCTGATAGACTGATTAGACTCGTTATGTTGGCCACCTTGACAAATCAAAGACAAAAAATGGCCTAATCGATAATTAAAAAAAAAAAAGTTGACAGCAGTGACAGCAAATTAGCAGGAAAAAAAATAAAAAGCGAGAAGTTTGTTTTCCCGCCATTTCCGATCCGCATGTTTATGTTGTGCAAAAAGCCATAATAAATATAATTGCTATATTAATGCTAATTGCATAAAATTGCTAATTTATTGCTGCTAATTTAGAGGATTTTTAAATACAAATTCCTGAAAATATTTTTTCCTGGTTTTTTTTTTAATCTTTGCGTAACTTCACCCTTCACTAAAATATCTTCGGTATGGTTTTTTGCTCTTGTCAAAGTCAGCTGTTCAAACTTGTGGCGGCCATTTTGTGACTTTGTAACGTGGCGCTCCGGCGGGGAGTCGAACCCCGGTCTCCCGCAGGACAGGCGAGGGGATTGACTGCCACGTTAGATTGCAAATGTACCGTGGCACCTTCGCGCCGCGCTAACATTAGCCTACGATCCAGGTGCGGCTGCGCACTGAGGGTCTGGAGGCTTTCTATACTCGGACTAGCTCAGGGGTCTAGGTCAGGGAGATGATGTAAACACCGATTTGATAATACACAATACTGAGGGCTTTTATGCCTGTTTATTGATAACTAGTAAACCTACACCTTAAATACTAAATCACTACTTAAACTACGGCGAACTTAACCTACGGTTATTCTGTCCACGCTATCACTGCGCGAGAACGATCGCACCGCGGCGGCGGGACAGTGTTTAGTAAGGACGGCACGGACGGTTATTCACACCACGCTACCACTGCGCGAGGTCGATCGCACCGCGGCGGCGAGGCGGTGGTTAGTGGATACGGGATGGACGGCGGGTCTGGCCACGCTCCACTGCGCGAGGTAGATCGCACCGCGGTGGCGGGTCAGTGTTTAGTACGGATGTTACGGGCGGTTATCCTCACTCCGCTACCACTGCGCGAGGTCGATCGCACCGCGGCGGCGAGGCGGTAATTAGTAGGTACGGGAGGCTAGAGGGGGTTAGCGGGGAGAGGAGGAATCAGAGGGGGGCGTCACTCGACGGCCCCACACGTCCAGCCAGGCTGCGCGAGAGATCGCACCGCTCCGGTCTAGTCGCGTCGGAGGACGCCGGGCAACTGCCGCTCTCGGCGGCGCGGCGCGGTTATATACTATCGCGGGGTATGGTGCGGTGCGCGGGCGGCGGCGGGGGCGGCGCTGCAGTGTTGTAGCGCACGGTCTGGCTCGCGGGTGTCGGTAGCGGTGGCGTCAGCCTGGCGCAGTGTTGTAGCCGCACGTTCCTTGACTCGTGACGGGTTCCCTCGTCACATCCCCCTCCCGCTCGTGAAGATTTTTTTCCTGCGGGAAAAAAATCACCGGTGAACTTTGTGTGCTACCTTGTATGATCTGTACTGCCTGCTGGGGTCCACCTCCTGTGTTCGTGCGGTTGCGGGTACCGGTTGATACTTATCTGTATGAACTGTGGGTTTGTACGGGGCTACGGGTTATATGTGAAACATAAACTTTCGGGTTTTTTTTTTTTTTTTTTTTTTTTTATTTTTTTTATTGTTGATATCACGGCTGTTTTTTGTATTTCGGGAGCCGTATGCAACCCCTCCTGTGGTTGCCGTTGCGCGGCCTCCCTGTTCTCCTCTTCTTCTTCTTTTTGTCTCCCCCGTTGGTTGTTTCCGGACCAACTGGGGGGGCCTCTGCGTCCTCGTCTGTCATCGGCGTGGGCTCCTCCTCACCGACCATGGCGCTGAATTCTGTTGGGTCCACGTCGATGAGGAGCTCGTCGGTGCCCGCCTCCACCTCTTCCAGATACTGGAGCACGTCCTGCCCCAGGTCCGGAAGGACCTGTTCGAGTGTCCCCGCGGACACCGTCACCGTGACGTCAGGGCCCGTTATCGACCCATCAGGTAGCAGGTAGATTGGGTCGCTCCCTATCGTCCGCACCACCACTTGGGTAAACCTTGGGGCGTCCATGGCTGGTTTTGTGGATTTGTGTCATGGCCGCTTGTCTTTATACTCTTTTTTTTCGTTTTTTGTGCTTTGCGGGTATTCTCGGTTTTGTTCTTTTTCTTTGGAGGGTGGATTCTGTGAGTTTTTCGATGCGGTGTGACCCTTGCATAATAGCGCGCGTACTGGTGTGGCTCCTGCTTTATGGCGTTATTTCCGGTTTGCTTATGCGGTGTGACTCCTGCATAACGGCAGTTGTAACGGTGTTGCTCTAGCTTTATGTTGTTATTTCCGGTTTTTTTTTTTTTTTTTTTTTTTTTGTTCCTGCTTTATGGCGTTGTTTCCGGTTTGCTTATACGGTGTGACCCCTGCATAATGGCAATTGTAACGGTGTTACTCCAGCTTTATGGTGTTATCTCTGGTTTTTTTTTCTGTCCGGGGCGGTCGGGATCTTAGTTCGGTTTTGTGAAGGGTTTTATGTCTTTTATATGGGCCGTTATTATTCGGTTTTTCTTGGTTTCGTCTCGTAATAAGTATATTACTGGTGACTTCCTTTCGATGACCTTATATGGTCCCGCGTATTTTGGGCTTAGCTTCGCGCAAAAATTTTTATTCGCATCTGATAACGGGTATGTTTTTTTTAATACGTAACTGTCGGGTTGGGGTTCCCACTGTCTCCGTCGTTGATCGTAATATTTCTTTTGGGTTTGTGATGCTGTGTTTTGGTGTTTTCTAACTATTTCGTAGACCTCTTCTAGTTTTTGTTTTTCTTTTAAATGGGGGCTTGGGAATACGTTTCTGTCCCTTGGCATTCGTAGTTCCTTCCCGAATAGCAGGAACGCTGGGGTGAACTTGGTGGATTCTTGTACTGCCGTGTTTATTGCGAAATTAAACTCCGGTATGTACTGGTCCCATTTTTTGTGGTTGTCGGTGATGAACGTTGATATCATTGTTTCTAATGTTCTGTTTGTTCTCTCGGTCGCATTGCATTGTGGGGTGTAGGGTGCTGTTAGCCGGTGTTCTATGCCATAACTTTTTAGTGCTTCCGTGAAGATCTTGCCGGTATATTGTCTTGCATTGTCACTCAGTAGGGTTTGCGGGCATCCGTACCTCATTACTATGCATTCCTTTAGTGCCTTGGTAACCGCCTGGGCTGTAGCGGTTCTTAGTGGTCGGATCTCTGTCCATTTGGTAAATTTGTCGTGGAATACTATTATCCATTTGTATCCTTGTGACGACCTTGGTAGTGGTCCTATTAAGTCTGTTGTTATCACCTCCCACGGGGCTGTTGGGTTCTTTATGTGCATCACGCCTGGTGTTTTTTCTTGCGCTGGTTTGTGTGTCTGGCATGCGATGCATTGTTTTACGTACCCTGCGACGTCTCTGTACATCCCTGGCCAGTAGTACCGTTGCGCTATTTTCTTCAGCGTCTTCGCCGTGCCCATATGGCCTGCCTCTGGTGCGTCGTGGTTTTGCTTTAGAATCTCGGTTACTTCGTCTCGGCGCACGCACATCTTCCACTCTGACTCGGGGCTTATTTTGGTGCCGTATGCTGGGTTTGTTATTTTCTTGTATAATCTTCCCTCTCTTATTTGGTATTGGTCTTCCTTTTGCGGGTTATTGGTTGCCTCTGTTATTTTTGTGTTGTACCATTCTCGGGGTTGTTGTTGAGATGCACATACTGGGTTTCTGGATAACTCATCCGCTACTTGATTGTGTTTACCCGGTCTGTATTCTATCTCGAAGTCATACTGTTGTAGTTCCAGTGCCCATCTTGCTAATCTTCCGGACGGGTTTTTCATTGTATTTAACCACTTTAATGCTTGATGGTCCGTTATGACTGTAAATTGGTAGCCTTCTAAAAATGCTCTCATTTTCCTTATTCCCCATACCACTGCCAAGCATTCTTTTTCCGTGGTTGTGTATCTTGTTTCTGCCGGTTTTAAGGTTCTACTTGCGTACATAATGACTTTCGGTATTTTGTTTTCCTCCTGGACTAGTATCGCGCCTAATCCTGTGTCGCTTGCATCTGTTTGCAGAATAAATGGTTTCGTGAAGTCGGCTCTCGTTAGGATCGGATCTTCCATCAACATGGATTTTATTTTATTAAATGCTTGCTGTTGTCGTTCTCCCCACTGAAATGGTTTCTTCTTCTTTAATTGTTCTACCAGTGGTGCTGTTATTTCCGCGTAGTTGGGAATGAACTTCCTGTACCATGACGTCATTCCGAGAAAGCTTCGGACCTGTTTGACGTTGGTTGGTGTTCTTAAGTCCCTTATCGCTCTGACCTTTTCTTCATTCATTTTTATGCCGTCCTTGGTTACTTTATGACCCAGATATTCTATCTCTGTTTTCGCGAATTCGCATTTTTTCTTGTTTATCTGTAGGCCGGCTTCGCGGATTCTTTTAAATATTTCTTGTAGGTGTTTGATGTGTGTTTCAAAATTTGGACTGCATACTATTATATCGTCGAGGTAGACATAAGCATGTGGCTCTAGATCCGGCCCGATTATCCTATCCAATAACCTTTGGAAAGTTGCGCCGCTGGAATGTAGGCCGAATGGCATCACTTTGAATTGATACAGGCCTCTCCCGGGAACTGTAAAAGCGGTTGCCTGTTTGCTCTTCTCCTCTAGTTTGACGTTCCAGTATCCATTCTTGAGGTCGAATTTTGAGAATATTTGAGCGTTTCTCAGCTTCTCTAACGTGTGATCTATTTGTGGTATCGGGTATGCATCCTTTTCGGAGATTTCATTTATCTTACGGAAGTCTATACAGAATCGGTAGTCACCATTCTCTTTCTTTACTAGCACTATTGGTGAGCTATACGGGCTTTCGGACGGTTCTATGACGCCTTGTTCCAACATGGTTTTCACGTGTTCATCAATTTTCTTTTGCTGGTGGGGGTTCCTCGGGTAGTATTTTTGCTTTATTGGTTCATTGTGTTTTAGTTTGATCCGGTGTTCCACCCATGTGTTGCCTATCGGGCTCTTGTCGCATTTCTCAAACTCGGCGGTCAATATCTGTTCCAGTTCCTCTTTTTGTTTCTGTGTCAGGCCGGTATTGTTGTCTTCTACTTGGTTTTCTTTTGTGACGTCGCTGTCTTCTTTTTCTGTTGTTGTGTCTCCCCACTGAAGGGTCAGTCCCACTCGTCTCAATACATCCATTCCAATAATGGTGCAATTTGCTGTTGGCAACACTCTAACCCAGTGCTTAAATGTGATTCCATTCAGCTCTATAGAGACTAGGACGTCCTTGTTTATTTCCACCTCGTTACCGTTTGCTAGTATTATTTTCCTACGCCTATCCTTCTGGGTTGCGTTGCTTTCGACGCATTTCTTGTACGTATCTGTATTTATATATGTGTTAGTTGAGCCTGTATCTATCAAGCATTTTTGTTTTTCTCCCATTATAGATGCTTCTTTGAAATACCGGTTGTCCTCCCTTTGTATTTCATTTGCTGCTCCTGCACCTTCCTTTGTCCATCTGCAGCAGTTTTTGCTCAATACTCCTACTTTCCCGCATGTACTGCAGAATATTTGCCTCCTGCCTCGGCATTCTCTTGTGGAGTGTCCCGGTTTGCCGCATGACCAGCAGCATGTTGCGGAGTTGTAGTTGGGTTGTATTTTCCCTCGCCCGCTTGTTGTGCCTGGTCGGTGCTCCATTGGTGATCCCTTTGGTCGGTAATTGGTTTCTAGCTGCGGTATCGGTCCTATTCGGGTTTTTTCCTTGAATTTTTCCTTCTGTATATTTTCGTAGTCGGTCGTTAGTTGTATGAGGTCTCCTATGGTTGTAAAGTCTTGTTTCTTTACGTACGTTTTGTAATTCGGGTGCATGTTTTCATAGATCCGGTTTATCCTCTGTTCCTCCGACAGCTTGGCTTGTCTTCTCATTATTGTCTGTAAGTCTGTTACGTAATCTGTGAATTTCTCACCGAACCTTTGCTTTCGTGTGATTACTATTTCTTCTAGTCTTGTTTCGTAATTACTGGGAAAATAATAAAGTTTGTACAACTTCACGAACCCGTCCCAATCTTCCCATGCATCTTTATTATTTCTGTACCACCACAGTGCTTTCCCCTTAACACGTGTGGTAGAGCTTGGAGCATTTGATCCTTTTTGATGTTTTTCGAGGTCATCAACTCTTCTATCCTTTCTAGGATTTCTACCGGATCACCGGTTCCGTCAAACGTTACTCCCCAGCTTCTCGTTAGACTCGTCATGTCCATTTCTGGTTGTTTTTCGGTGCTCATGGTTGTTTCCCCTTCGTTCGGTATCGCGGTCTCCTTCGTGTCTTCTGTTTCGTGGCCTTCTTGGCTTCGGATGTGGTCGGCTAGTTGTTTTCGTAGTTGTTCTACGGTTAAATTGTCGGTCGGTAACTCTTGTTCTTTTGATTCTTTAATTAATTCTGTTTTCGGTAGGCTGTATATCCAGGATGTGGGCATTACGCCTCGTACTAAGTCGATTAGTCCGTGCGTGTTGTCGGTCGGTCTGTTCGTTTGTCGTAATCGTCGGTTTTTCTCTACTATCTCTCCTGACTCTGAGCGAAACACTGTGAGTTATTTAGTTGGGCGCCAAATGTAACGTGGCGCTCCGGCGGGGAGTCGAACCCCGGTCTCCCGCAGGACAGGCGAGGGGATTGACTGCCACGTTAGATTGCAAACGTACCGTGGCACCTTCGCGCCGCGCTAACATTAGCCTACGATCCAGGTGCGGCTGCGCACTGAGGGTCTGGAGGCTTTCTATACTCGGACTAGCTCAGGGGTCTAGGTCAGGGAGATGATGTAAACACCGATTTGATAATACACAATACTGAGGGCTTTTATGCCTGTTTATTGATAACTAGTAAACCTACACCTTAAATACTAAATCACTACTTAAACTACGGCGAACTTAACCTACGGTTATTCTGTCCACGCTATCACTGCGCGAGAACGATCGCACCGCGGCGGCGGGACAGTGTTTAGTAAGGACGGCACGGACGGTTATTCACACCACGCTACCACTGCGCGAGGTCGATCGCACCGCGGCGGCGAGGCGGTGGTTAGTGGATACGGGATGGACGGCGGGTCTGGCCACGCTCCACTGCGCGAGGTAGATCGCACCGCGGTGGCGGGTCAGTGTTTAGTACGGATGTTACGGGCGGTTATCCTCACTCCGCTACCACTGCGCGAGGTCGATCGCACCGCGGCGGCGAGGCGGTAATTAGTAGGAACGGGAGGCTAGAGGGGGTTAGCGGGGAGAGGAGGAATCAGAGGGGGGCGTCACTCGACGGCCCCACACGTCCAGCCAGGCTGCGCGAGAGATCGCACCGCTCCGGTCTAGTCGCGTCGGAGGACGCCGGGCAACTGCCGCTCTCGGCGGCGCGGCGCGGTTATATACTATCGCGGGGTATGGTGCGGTGCGCGGGCGGCGGCGGGGGCGGCGCTGCAGTGTTGTAGCGCACGGTCTGGCTCGCGGGTGTCGGTAGCGGTTGCGTCAGCCTGGCGCAGTGTTGTAGCCGCACGTTCCTTGACTCGTGACGGGTTCCCTCGTCACAACTTAGCAGGGAGATAAAGGAGGGTCTACGGTCCGCTAACTTTAGCAGAGCCTTGATCGACTGATTAGCGCTAACAGACGTTTATGAATCATGTTTTTTAGCATCGGGCCTTCAAGGAGCCTTCAAGGAGGCTCTAACTTTTTATGAATAAGGCTGTTAGTATATATATCCAAGATCTTCGAAATAGGTAAATATAAGTACAAAAGTTGTGTCACAAAAGGCTCCACCCTTTCTTAAAGACTCGCTTGGTGTCTCGAAGACCAAAAATCTAAGAAGCTCTTTAGCCCCTTTATCTAGTTGGGTTCAAGTCCACTTTAAACCTTAGGCTAATTTTAACACCATTTTAATGAGAGATAATTAAGGCTCTTGAATATATTTTTTTCTTTTGTACAATAAGGAGTTTACATACATACACATACTTTTAAGCTTACTAAGGCCTAAGCATTTAACCTGACAATTATACTCAGCGGCACAAAATTTGGCCCACTCTATACATGCAAAATTGCCTGTTACGAGTACTGCATACGTAGGCATACTAGCCTCAAAACAAGCCTTTTTAAAAGCTGTAGCCTTTTATAAGACTACTAGCTTTTGCCCGCGACTTCGTCCGCGTGGAATAGTAACTTTGGGAAGTATTTAATTTATTTAGGATAACTATTCTGCCAATAATAGTACATATAAACTTCTACGGTTTACCGAAAATAACCTATTTTAATACATTGCTATAAATATAAACTATTTTTTTTTTGTTCTTCCATCCATCCATCCACCCGATGTTCTTTGGTAAAACATAAATATTTTGCGGGTAGCTACAATTTAGCAATACGACGTGTATTCTACCCTGCCAACACAAAAGGACTAATTCTTCATAGTGAACTCTTGACACCTTACGTCCTTTATTGTAAGTTAGGAGGGTAGGATTATAATTAAGACGGCATTTTTACTAAGCATAGCTACACATATTTCCAATAAATATACTTATATGTAGTAATTTGTTTGGAATTGCTTAAGAACTTTCATCCCCATATTTTCAAGTAAATAGGTTGAAATTTGAAAAGCGCCGGAGCAAATGTTTTTTAGGGTTCCGTACCTAAAAAGGAAAAAATGGAACTCTTATAGGATTACTTTGCTATCCGTCCGTCCGTCTATCAAACCTCTAAGTCAAGGCAATCAAAAGCTACAGTCATTAAAAAGGTGTTTCCAAACCAATTGCCTTAACAGAAAAGTTATAGGGTACTTCCGGCTGTCCTAGAAACTTGGAATTTTGCATAAAGGTAGCTCTTATAGCACAATTAATAAGAAAAATCTGAAAATCATAATTTTTCATGTCTGACTGTCTATGTGAATACGCCATCTAAAATGACCCCACATTGAGTACATTTTGCCTATGAGCTTAGAAGGCTCTACTAACACTGCATCATCCCTCTGCTAACATTCCTCGCATGTAAAATTTTCAAAAACGCTTGAACAAATATCTTTTTATTTCTTATAAGTAGCCCAATGCCAAATTTCATAAAGAACCATCGATTTATCTTCCTTCCTTTCCATATAAAGTTTCATCCCCTATTTCACCCCTCACAGGAAGAGTTTTAAAGACGCGCGAACAAATATGTATTTATCTCTTAGCACGTGCCCAAATGCCAAGTTTCATAAAGAACCGTCGAATTATCTTCGACAATGACGATCTTCCATATAAAGTTTCATCCCCTGTTTCACCCCCTCACAGGAAGAATTTTAAAAAACGCGCGTAAAAATATCTGTTAATCTCTTATCACGTACCCAAATGCCAAGTTTCATAAAGAACCATCGATTTATCTTCGACAATGACGATCTTCCATATAAACATTCATCCCCTATTTCACCCCCTCATACGAAGAATTTTAAAAAACGTGCGAACAAATATCTATTTATCTCTTTTCATGTGCCGGAATGGCAAGTTTAATAAAGATTCATCGATTTATCTTCGATAATGACGACATTCCACATAAACTTTCATCCCCTATTTCATCCCCTTACAGGTCGAATTTTCAAAATAGCTCAAACAAATATAGACTTATTTCTTATTAAGTGCCTAAATGCCAAGTTTCATAGTTTTATCTTTGACAGCGACGAACTTCTACCATATAAACTTTCATCCCCTATTTTAACCCCCTTAAAGCCTCTTTTTCGCGATAAAAGGTAGCCTATGTTCTTTCCCAAGGTCTATTCTATCTCTGTACCAAATTTCATCAAAATCGGTTTAGCTGTTTAGACGTGAAAGCGTAACAGACAGACAGACAGACAGACAGACAGACAGAGTTACTTTCGCATTTATAATATTAGTATGGATTTAAGCCTTTTAAGAATACACCGCAGGCCTTTTTTGTCAGCCCGGCTCTATAAAGGACTTAAATTCTTTGAATTTGAGACCGAACGGCTCTAGTTCAAGATTCAAAGTCAAAGTCTAAATATCTTTATTCGATTTAGGCTATAAAGCACTTATGAATGTCAAAAAAAACTACCACCGGTTCGGAAAAACCTCTGTTGAGAAGAATCCGGCAAGAAACTCAACGAGGTATATATTTTTTAAATAGATTTACAATATTATTAAATGATATCTATACATCACAAGTATTAAACACAACCTTATTTTTAACACAGTACGAATAGGTTCGCTATTTGAAGGGATCGCTAATGCGGATCGGAATTATTTCCAAATATCCCTGTCCATGATATAATCATTAACTTTATAATACCGCCTTAGATATAAATGTCTTCTTGACAATAGATCTGAATTTTGTATCCATTTCAATTGTAATATTTTTTGGAATTTTATTATAAAAACGTATGCAATTTCCCAGAAACGACTTTTTGGTAATGATTAGACGCCTTGAGAAATATAATTATATTAAAATGTATTCGACGTTCCTTGATATAAAAACTCTTGTTAGAATTTCTCAAGCTCTATATTTCTTTAAAAATCCTGAACAGAACTGCAATTTCCAATTAGCCCCAAGGAAATCGTATTAAGACTCAGACTTGTTAGCTTTCTTAGAATACCTATCTGTTAATCTCTTATCTTAAATCCAGAACTAATATGTAACGCTGTGACTTTTGCAGTGTTGAACTAAAAATTACAGTTTAAATTCTAAATATGTTTGGTTAAAAATGTGTTTAAAATCTACATAATGTATTTGGAACTGAGTTTTGAACTTAAGTATCTTTGGTTTGTTTAATTTAGTTATTAATTAACTACGAGTAGGAACATAATATAGATACGTCTGTCTAGGACTAAATTGACCAAAAAGATTTTGTTTTAGACACAAAAAAATCCAAAAACGAATGTAAAATTCGAACTTGTTGGGCCAGTTACGTGATGTTACTATTACGTTTACTGTGAAATGGTTCCATGTTGTGGTGGCTCATGAATTAGGCTATTTTGCCTTCTTTTTTTTAATTTGACTGTTGCAATTGCTACTCATTAAAATAGTCTTATAATATGGCTAGCCAAAGGGGCTAAAGAGTGTTTTAGACTTTTGCCTTAGAGATACAAAAAAAACTTTTTTTAAATATAGCATATGAAAGCGTGTTTATTAAGACCTTTACTAACTACCCTAAAAGTTTGTGAATAACAAAAATATACGCTCACCAACAAATATACAAACATATCACCGACACACAAGTACATTAACGAGCTCTGTCGTCACGGCTCCGCGTCACACATATCCGTTATTCGCCCGTCACCCACACGTGGATATCGGCCGGGAAATGACGGCTCCCCACGGGCTGGAGTAATTCCATTTCGCGAGTTTAATCATCTGGTCGCACGAAAAGTAATGGAGGTTGGTTACAACTTTGATGTATTACAGTTACAACTGGGTGCGGTTTTGAAGCGTTTCAGCCGCTATTTGTCGGGTATTACGAAAATCTAAGGATGAATGTCCGTGAACTAAGACAGGTGGTTTCCTAAGTAAAAAAAATATTATCCTGTTTAGTCTATCAGTTAGTTTAGCAGATTATTGGATACATACTTTTCCTTTGGTCAATCAAACAAAAATGACAAAGATGTTGGTCAATCAAGCAAAATACAAACTGAAACATGGATACACAGAAAAAAACTGGAAAAAGAGACCAGCGCTGGGAATTGAACTCGGGTCTTTAGCATTCCGTGCTGCGTGCTATACCCCTCTACCACCACTGGTGTCTAGACACAAATTTCTTCAATGCACCACACTTAAGCAGCGACAGCGATTTTCGTTGGATTTCACGGGATTACCGTAAAAGTAACAAATTTGGAGTTGAAACAAAGAATACAAAAATACTCCAAAAACCAATCTTAAAGATAGGGGCGTCAACCACGGCCACATACCACACCGCAAGTGGTGGTGATTGGGGAGTTTACTCACAGTCCTAGCTAGTTTGGATTGGAGACAAATTTTCCCATGATATTTTATTTTTACATTTAGTATTACATTACATATAAGTACCTACATTGATTATTTACATATTTATATCGTACCGTACATTGATTGCGAGAATACTTTAAAGCTCTTGATGGCAAAATCTAACTCAACGCTAATGAAAAAGAGAAAAAACGGAAAACTGTTGAAAAACTGGAAAATTCACGCCTCGCTGAGCGATTTTTTTTGCAACGAAAATCGGTTATAGGAAAAGGTGAACTGAAATTGCCTTTTTCGACGCTGCACGAATGAACAAATAATTTTGATGAAATAAACTGTGCAGCAAATTTTTTTCTGCGCAAACAAAAATAAAAAAACTTTTATCGCTTATCACAAAAGCAGGCTTATTGCAACTGCAAAAGTTACAGGCCGAAGTGAATGAGTTGTGATGCTCAAAATAATCAACACGCAATTGTAATCTCATGATAATAAGAGGATCTCATCTATTTCTCTTGATGATTGTATTTAAATAATTTATTGAATCAGGCGTGAAGTCGAATTTTGCCAAACATTTGTTGGAACTAAATCATTCTTTATCGGACTCAGATTCGTATGAAGTGTTACATTATTGTAGCAAGGGGTTTCGTCTCGATGTTTTAGAATGCATGGAGATAATTAGATACAACAGTATGGGGTCTATTATTAATGAGCAGGTAAATTTAGTTTCATCTCCCTTGCTACGGCTTGGATCTAATTTCAGCAATGGTAGTTAATAAAACATGCCTTGACAGTAAATAAATAAAAATCAAGGTAGTTTTGAAGGACGGTTAAAAAGTTTATTAATAATTTGTGGGTAGTTTTGTTTTGTTTCATAAAACGTATGTGGGTACTTGGGAAGTTACAGTGACAAGTTAAAATGGTGGTTGTGGTTGGTTAGTCTAACAACTGGTAGCATGGTGTACGGTTGTGTCACTCTGAAGATGAGCTCTGGTTGAGTTCGAAACGCGTCAGTGTAGTGTGGTGGTGGTGATAGATGGGTTTGTGTGATTTGTGTGTGTTCTTACAGTGTGGAGGTGGAGGAACTGCATGAATACGCATATTTTGCATAAGCTTAGCTATCGTAAGGTCGCGGGTGAGCAAGGAAATTATTTTAGTTCATTGATTGTATTTAGTCTAGTTTAGACCTGCAAAAAGAATCATGCAATTTGCATTTAATTATATTCGTATCCTAAATGCACAGACAGTCAGTGCATGAAATTTATGTAGTCACTAACATTAGAATTAAGCTATAAGTATTACTAACATTATGATCGTATTTTGGTCGAAATAAAATATTATTGTTATTATTATTACTTACATTGATCCGTTCGAATGACCGCTTCAAACTTGTTCTCTTTACGGCGTCCTAATGTTATCTGGGGGCACGGTAGTGCCCCCGCCAAGTCGCGCAAAGCAAGTCTTTTTCTTGCTGGTCTAAACTAGGCCCAATGATAATATTATATTTATTGGCGTCAAACTTATAACACCCCTATTTTTATTTCGGGGCTTAAAAATTAACCGTCACATTCAAACTAAAGGCTGACCAGGAATATAAAAAACCTGACGCGAGGGCAGCACTTCTACGTTTTATATTGCAACATTCTTTACCTTTTCTTTACACGCTTATTATACGATACCTACCAGTAATATTGACAACGGTGTCGGTGATGTTATTTAACGGAAAATTATCTAATCCCTCGGACTTTTTCTAAGAAAAATCCTACTTAATATTATAAATGCGAAAGTTTGTGAGTGAGTGAGTGAGATAAGTGTGAGTGAGTGAGTGAGTATGTTTGTTACTCCTTCACGCTGAAACGGATTTGAATGAAAATTGATATGTAGATAGTTGGACATCTGGAATAAAACATAGGCTACTTTTTATCCCGATATTCCCACGGGATAGGGATAAAATCTCGAAATAACAACCGCTGAGCATAGAGTAATGAAATTTGGTGTGTTTATTTTTAATGCAACGTCAATGAAAACCACGATTTAATTTTCAGGAATTCCAATGGGAATTTTTATAAATCCCGAAATTTCAATTCAGCTGATGGATCTAATGATTTACGTGTGCGAAACCGCGGGTAAAAACTAGTTATTCATACAAATACATATTTGCCCCGACGGGGGTCTAACCCGAGACCTCAAGCTTTATTGTCAGGTTTTCTACCAACTTGTCTATCCGGTCGTGTCTCAAAGTTTCTCAACATCTTCTGATTCTTTGTTCCAGGACGGGACGTTTTCCCTCGCAGACTTCACAGATGCTTACCAAGAGAATGAGGTGCAGAGAGTAATAAGAGCCTATGAGAATTCCATCTCCATCGACGTGCATTGCTCCACCAGCGGGGGCGGGGAGTGGGCCAAGCTGCCGGAGATGCCCTTCGTAAAACACTGCAAGATCAGGGTTAACCCCACAGACATATTGGACACTGGCTCACAAGCCATCAAGGATTTTATCGGTGAGTCACTGGAGCTATTTACTAATTTTATTAACTCTTAATTTTCAACGATTTTTTTACCGGATGTTACAAAAATACTACAAAAGCAGGAAGGAGGCTAAATGATCCCTTATAAGAATAATAATTAATGATACTTAATAACATCCCGGGGATCCTATGCCCCAATGACCTTCGATCTGAATTCCTTAGTTTCCTAATGTTTTTTGTAGCTTATTATATTAACAACAACGGCTTTAAGCAATATAGTATCCCATATTTACTTCAAAGTTCATTGTTTTCGAGATATTTGACATTAAAGTTGAACAAATTTAGGCCAAAAAACTGGTTTTCTGGCCATTACTTTTGTGTTAATTAGTTTCAAATGAAAACCCTCGACCAGTTTTTAGAGACGTCAAAGACGAACCCAAATATGTAGTATACGTTAAAGTAAGTGTTTTTTCAGACAATGTTTAAATAAATCATACAAAATTAAGTTTTTTTTTTCAAAATCCGGTAGACAAAAATAGAGATAAAAGATTGGAGAACCGATAGCCGTTTGACTTATTATTTTATCTGTAGTGCAAAAGTAGGCGATACGATTCAAAAGTTGTCAAAAATCGATGAAACCTCGGGTAGCCCCTTAAAAAGAGTCTACGAAACCATAGTATCATTGTATGACTTACAGCCAGATACATACACATAGCGGTCAAACTTAATCGTTTGATACTATTATAGAGACGTCTCTTTATAAATTCAGCATTAAATTATTCACTCAACTAAATTTAACCTAAATAATCGATAATAACGTGACCTGATATAAGTCAATAGCGTCCCAAGACTATGCAAAATGAAGAGAAAATAACTACCTTTTATATTGTAGAAGGATATTTTGCTGAAGGGAGATTTTATTTTATTTTTAAAAGTAATTACGAGATTTTCTAAAAATGACTTCGTCGAAGAATCGGACCGATTCAAATGTGAAAAAAGCTTTTATTTAGTTTCACCTGTCCCGTTGTCTGCCTGTCTGTCTGTCTGTAGTCAAATCTTGCAAATTAAAGTCGACCAACTTCCAGCAGTTGGATTGACTTGAAATTTGGCATTTTTATGTAAATTATGGACAATACAATAATGGTTAGTGACATCCTGGTAGTCTGGTCTAGACGTGTGCGCCGATGCTAAAATCTACGGCGGCGGGGCGCCGGTCAAAAATCGGCGGCGGCGGCGTGTTTTCGGCGTGATTTCGGCGCGGAGATTTTAAATAGAACTGTTTAATTTGTAGACTAATTTTTTATAGCAAGATTAGATAAAATGTACAGACAATGAAGCTTTAATTGACGCCTTGCAGCGGCTGTAATTGTCACGGACAAATATCATTTTGTCCACCCGTTTTGGACTTAAACGGGACCTTTTCTTCTTCTTTCTTTAAGATTCACCGTACCAGTAGAACTCGGAAGCTCTCGGAGTATACCCTATGTATGTATGAGTAACCTTCGACTGCAGTCTCCCGATGATGCTGAATAGACAAATTTCGAAATCCTTGCGACACGATATTCGTACCTTTAATACTGCTCGTGTTAAAGATACGATTGAGTGAATAAAGGCTCTAAAGTGTTTGCAAGAGATATGTCTATTGGGCAAAACCAAATGACAAAGTTGAAGAGAGATGATGGCAGTGTAGCGTGGACTAAAGCGGAAGTGTTGAGGGAAATCGAGGAGTTCTATGGACGGGCTCGAGTCGGTCACTAAGCCTGTTTTCAGCGCGGCGACTCAAGACCCAAGAGCCAAACTGACCCGACACTATACAGAAGATATCCCGGACATCAGTCTGTACGAGATAAGGATGGCCCTGAAACAGCTTAAGAACAACAAGGCGCCGGGTGAGGACGGAATTACGGCAGAGCTTCGGAAGGCGGGTGGATCACCGGCTCTTAAAGTCTTTCAGAGGCTCTTTAATTCCGTCTTGCTCGAATGCACAACGCCAGAAGCGTGGAACAAGAGCGTTATGCTGTTGTTCTTCCTTCATGAAGGGCGATAACACCCTATTGAAGACCTACAGGCCCATCTCGCTGTTGAGCCATGTTTATAAGCTGCTTTCCAGGGTCATTTTAAATCGTCTCGAACGCAGGGTCGATAGCTTCCAGCCAACCGAACAAGCCGGGTTCCGAAAAGGCTACCGTAGACCACATTCATACGCTGCGGCAGGTCATACAGAAAAACGAAGAGTATAACTTGCCGCTATGTCTAGCGTTTGTGGACTACGAGAAAGCCTTTGATTCGGTCGAAACGTGGGCGGTGTTAGAGTCTCTCCAACGATGCCGTATCGTATCGACTATCGATATATCGAAGTGTTGAAGTGTTTGTATAAAAATGCCACTATGTCGGTCCGAGTACAGGAACAGAGTTCAAAGGCCCCTGATGCCTGATGCCCTTGTAAAGATGCGTAAGACAGGGAGATGTCATATCTTCGACACTGTTTGCTGCCGGTTTGGAAGACGCCTTCAAGCTTCTGGAATGGAAAGGACTAGGCATCAATATCAACGGCGAATACAACATCACTCACCTTCGGTTTTCCGACGATATCGTGGTGGTCATGGCAAAGTCGATGGAAGAACTCAGCACGATGCTCCAAGGCCTCAATCGAGTCTCCCAACGGGTGGGCCTCAAAATGAACAGGGACAAGACAAAGGTCATGTCGAATGTCCATGTGGTGCTATCCCTATTTTGGTGGAGAATTTGGTTCTTGAAGTTGTTGACGCGTATGATACCTAGGACAAACCGTCCAATTAGGTAAGTCCACTTCGAGAAGGAGGTCAATCGTCGAATCCCACCCGGATTGTCAGCGTTTGGAAACTCCGCAACGTCTTTTCGTACAAAATTCCTCAGTGTCCTAAGACAAAAGTCTTTAACCAATGTGTGTTGCCAGTTGCCAGTGATGACATATGGATCCGAGACGTTGTGCTTCACTATATGCCTTATAAATAGGCTCAGAGTTGCTCAGCGAGCTATGGAAGCTATGCTTGGGGTTTCTCTACGGGATCGAATCAGAAATGAGGAGATACATAGAAGGGTCACCGACATAGCCAAGCGAAATAGCTCGTTGAAGTGGCAATGGGCAGGCCATATAGCACGGAGAACAGAAGTTTTCTGGAGTGGAGACCGCGGATCGGCAAGCGCAGCAGGACGTCCACCAACGAGATAGAGCGATGACTTGGTTATAGCCCGGGTTCACGGTGGATGCAAGTCGCTGCCAACCCAAGCAACTGGATGTCTACGGGGAAGGCCTATGTCCAACAGTGGACGATCTATGGCTGAGATGATGATGATGTAACCAATGACTAATAATGATTCATTGTAGTAAAATATAGAATGCTTCGAAAGTCAGAAATTCAGTATAGAAAACATTTTGAACTCGCGCCGATTATACGCCGATACGCTGATCGGCGGCGGCGGCGGCGAAAAAATGGCGGCGGCGGCGGCGGGTCGGCGCGGCGCACACGTCTAGTCTGGTCAGGATCGCCTCCACAGGACGGAACTCTTCAACGGTTAATGGCATCGACTTGAAATTTGGTATGCAAATGTAGTTTGGGTGACAATACAAGCACAGTTAACAAAAAGTACAGTCAGCAGAAAAAAGCTTAAATTAAAAATTAACTTTTACCAAAAAATATTTGATATCAATCGAAAGAATGAAAAAAGAATAAGCCATTATGCACGGTTTGACTTGAATTTACTATTAAGTGTAAAAAAACTAAAACTAAGCTGAATATAATAAATCCTATACCCATATTGCCAACAATACAAATCCTCAAATAGCGGATAAATCACATGGAAACTTAATATCTTCAAACAATAACTTTTCCGCGGCTTACCATTATGTATGAGGAAAATACAGTTTCGTTCACAATCCCGCGGAATGATTGTCACTGTCAATTCAATAAAGATCTCATCAGATTTTCATTCGGTCTTATAAGCGTTACCGAAGTATATTATATAAGTCGGTATATCTTATCAAAATCGATTGTCAAACTAAGTCGTATCTTGATACAAAAAAAAAACGTTTATTCTGCATAGGCAAAGTGCTCTTTTACGTGTCACTTTTTATGGTTTTTATACTACTAGGTAGTGCTTTTGGAAATACCATTATTATCAAGAACAATGCATCGCAAAACGTTCAAGAGAAAGTTTTTCTTTTCAAAACAAATTCGGTTGAAACCAAAAAGTTGGACACCTTAACGCAGGTAGTTAGAATTGCTATTATTTTTTCCGTTGTGACATTAACATTATCTGATTAATTCCTTTTATGTAGGTACAATCTTTTGTAATATTAAAAATGAGGTAAAGAAAAATTCTAAGAAAATTACTTATTTATAATTAATTAATATTACGTGCAAAGCGTACGAAGTCTTAAAAATCTGCAATAAAAAAAAAGTAAAGCAGCTTCAGAATTATTAACACTGCTAAATAATATAATCACACTAGCCAAATAATTTAAACATACTGGCTAAATAATCCAATTACACGTACAATAGCTAAATAATAATTACAATAACAAAAATATTTTTTGTTCACTACTGTTACTCACCTTAACGCCTCGCGATCATAGAAAACTGCCAATTTCCTTTATCAATGGTGCTATTGTGCCTTTCAGTCATATTAAATTCAAGTGCATTGAATGCAACTCGAGCTCAGTAAGAAGCATTGAACTAACGATCCCTTTTGTGCACTGAACGAGTTGGTACAGCCACCATGTTAGGCAAACGGGAAGTATAATATTCTAATAATAGCTTAGCTTAAGCCGTGGTGGCCTAGTGGTTTGACCTATCGCCTCTCAAACAGAGGGTCGTGGGTTCAAACCCCAGCTCGCACCTCTGAGTTTTTCCAAATTCATGTGCGGAATTACATTTGAAATTTACCACGAGCTTTGTGGTGAAGGGAAACATCGTGAGGAAACCTGCACAAACCTGCGAAGCAATTCAATGGTGCGTGTGAATTTCCCAATCCGCACTGGGCCCGCGTGGGGACTATAGCCCAACCCTCTTGTTCTGAGAGGAGGCCTGTGCCAGCAGTGGGACGTATATAGGCTGGGATGATGGATGATGAATAGCTTATCAGTTATCAGGGATCTCGGAAACGGCTCCATTCTCTTCGGCTCTTGGACCTATCTGTGGAAAACGCGTGTTTTCGAGTTGTAATGGTTTTTTTTGTATAAAATTCACGCGTAATAACATCAGCAATTCAAAAGCTGATCATTAGCATGGTGGTTACGCAGTAAGAGTGTTGGATTTATAAACAGGAGGTCTAGTATTCAAATCTAGGTCTTTTTCATCATCATCCCAGCCTATATACGTCCCACTGCAGGGCACATGCCTCCCCTCAGAATGAGAGGGCTTGGGCAGTAGTTCCCACGCGGGCCCAGTGCGGATTGGAACTTCACACATACCATTGAATTGCTTCGCATGTTTGTGCAGGTTTCCTCACGCTTTTCCTTCACCGTAAAGCTCGTGATAAATTTCAAATGTAATTCCGCACATGAATTCCGAAAAACTCAGAGATGCGAGCCGGGGTT